>NW_009931441.1:99003-250393 GCF_000696875.1 Nestor notabilis | reverse complement strand
TGCTGAAGACTCTTCAGGTCAATGAGGTTTTTTTTTTTCTAAAGGAAACTGAAACCAATGACAATTATTTAAGAAAAAAAATGGGAACACTAACAATCAACTTTGTCAAGTGTATTTTAAATATATAACCCACAATATAATGAACAGTTTATGAGGTTTTTTTGCCATTTTCTTTAAAAATTAGTTTCCTGTGTGCATCATTCATTTCTGCTCATCTTTCAGATCTCTGTAGTATTCTTACAGTTAAGGCATTTAATCAAGCTATTGAAGTCAAATTAAGATAAGGAAGGTAACCAGTTAGGATAGAAAAACCATTCCTTTTCCATTTCTTACTAAAGCATTGGGTAGACAGCCCATATTGCAGTGGAACAGCTGGACTGAAAAGATTTCAAATTTGGATTCCAAGGAATAATCCTTCAATGACTGAACAGAATTTAAGAAGGACCATGTAGCAGACATTGCAAGTTAGAAATTGTGCTAGAAAGCAAACTTTCGTGATGTGCATTGTCTCTTTAATCATCTTAATTTTAAATAGCACAGAGTGCCAGTAACATGAATGTGTCAAATACAGAAGTGTTATTTCTAGTGTCATCTCAATGTAAGGTGTTGGTTGGTCTTTCTCCTCTTTCTGTGGTAGGATAAGAGACGAGTAAGTTGGTGAGGTCTGTAGATGTTTAGCATTCATACGTTTGTACCAAGACATACATACCTATGCCTATGCTCATATGCACATACATTTATACAAATATATATACACACACACACATATAGCTAGTGGCTATGGCTTACAGTCTGTGGTGCCATCTGGTGGAAAGAAGTCAGCAGCAGCTCCACTGGTGAGTTAAAAAGTACAAGTGCAGGTATCCTTAAAATAAGGAAGGAATGAATAAAACCCCAAAAGAAGGGAGGTCTGATCCATATGATTTATAGAAGTGGCAGTGTTCATCAAAAACCAATCAGTTCCAGTCTGTCTCAAAACCTAAAGCTTCTTACCTTGACTGTCCCAGACTGTCACGCTCATTGATAAGGATCAGCTGTCACTGATGAGCTTTTAAAACCACAAGAAGCTTAAATGGGTTGTGGAAAAATGTAAAGACTCCCTGACATTTCTAACTGTTCTCCATCCCTGATTCTGTCTGAGGTAGATGGGCTGGAGTATTGCAGATTTACTGGAACAGCATCTTCAGTGTCTTCAATGTCTGCAGGTCATAGCGAACCTTTTAACAGTGAGCAAGTATTTACATGAATACCAGCTCAACTATTTTTCTTCTGATGCCCATCAACTTCATCTGGCAGGAGCTGTTTCTGTTTGTCTTAGTAGATGTACTTCTTGGGATGGAAATGGGCTTTCAGACAATAACAAGCAATCATTTATTTCAAAGATTACTTGAGAGTATGGTTTGCCATATAGGCAGAAGAATGCAGACTTCGTGTCTTATTTGAAGGATTTGGGCTGGCTTTCTCAAAATTCTCTTTAGTTTTTAAAGTTAACCACAAATGAACTAGTTATTTTCTAAGAGAGAGCTTTTATCTTCAAGGACAGCACTCACATCAGAACAGACTGAGTCCTGAGGGAGTCTGCCCAATAAAAGAAAGGTCTAATTCTTCACTAGGCTATGCAAAATTCAGTCATTTGGGAATATTATTTTATACAGTTATTATATACCTGTAGCTGTGTATTTACAGTTACACTGATGTCTAAGGATCAGGCATAACATTGTTAAGGCTTTCATGGCAGAAATAAAGGCAGGACAATAGAGTGTTAGAAACAAAAATAAATCTGAAATGTTCATCAGTAAGAGTGGTGACATTATATCTTGTTAGTGTTCTTTTAAAGGTAGCTTGACCTATTTCAGCTTTCTTTTTTTTGGATTAAGACCCTGAAATGAATCAGTTAATTAAGTAGTGATCAGGGATGTTTCAAAAAAGGCTGGAAAAGTTCTCAAAGGTTCTGTGTCTCACAAAGAAAATGCTCTGGAAAGCAGAGACTGTAAGTACTTAGGTGAACAAGCACAAATACATGTCTATATACCAGCTGATAATTAGCTTCTGAAGTGGAGGTAAATGCATCTCCTACACTATTTCTTCCTTCCACTTCTTTCCCCAGGCTCTCTTTACCCTTTGCCCATTCAGTCGTTGTCTATTGCTTCCCCACTTCCTTCTCAGGTTCTCACAAGGCTCCATCCACCACTCTGACAGTCATCATACTCTCTCAATAAAGCAGATGGAAAGGCAGTGGGGAAGAAATGTCCTATGACTAAATAATAATCACATCCCTGCTGAGATAACATCCTGGCCAACCGAGATTTTCTTGATAAAGAAGGAGAAAAGTCCTGGGTAAGATTTTAGGACTTGAGCTGTGGTTAAACCATCTTTATAGCTGGCAGATTAAATGTGTTGTTTGCCCTCCGAAACTCAGCAGTGTGAAAAAAAAAGAAGAGTTAAAATGTATGAATTCTGTTTCTGACATTGCCTTATTTCTGCAATTCTTGCTTTTTGCTCTTGTGCTCCTTTGTTTCTTATTGTTTATATTATGATGTCTGAATCACAGGCTGCTTCTTGTATCCTGTGAACTCGGCAGAATAATTCTTATTGACTTTCCTGGGTATAGAATTGGATTTACTGTCCATTGCTCTAATCTGTTAGATTACTTTCCTCCTGCTATTTCTTTCCTTTATGTAAATAAACAATGAATATAGGGAAGTTGTGCTTATTGGCTAATGTAGTTGTTGGTAGAATGGAAGCTAAACAAAAGCAATGACTATTTTGGGGAACAATTTTTGTACATTTTTAACAAAATCTTTGTCCATAGTTTGACTGACTAGAGGTTGTTCAAATACAAACTTTCATTTACTACACAAGTAAAACCTTTTTCTGCCTTTCTGTAACTGAGATTCTCCCCCCATCCCACCACCCACTAAATCCATTGGGAGAAAATTATCTTTTTTCTCCCAGTTTTTCCTAACCAGAAATAATTACTGAGAGAGCTGGGGGTATTAATTTGAAGGACAGTTCAGCAAGTCCAGTGGTGAATGCCTGGAAGACCCTGTGATGTCCATTGTTACTATGATTAATGACTCTTATTGATGCAGAACCATAAAAACCCTGTATCTGGATGTAGAAGTGAAAGAGTACAAAATCAGGAAAAAAAATGCAAAACAACTCAAATATGGGTACTGGTTTAGCCAACAGGGAAGGAAGGAATGGGATCAGAGATGTTTCAAAGATGAGGCAAGGAGGGATATATGGTAGCTGTTTTCCCACAGTACCTTAAAATCACAAGAATACTTTACATGACCACATATAACACTTCTTCTGAAATCACCTCTGCCTTTCCTGTGTCCTTGCACCATACTTGGAGGCACAATCTAGGCTCCTCCGTGCTTGATTCTTCTGGGCTGCTTGTTCCCTTTTTGGCTGAATTCTGTAAGGTTTCCCATTACATGTAGCATTCAGCACAGGACCTCCTTCAGCTGGCACCCCTCACACACTGCTTCTGGCTTCATTCTTAACACACCTCATAGGTATTTCCATTGCTTTTTCTGAGCTTTAATTACTGAAAATGTGCCTGGGCAGTATCAGCTGACACTAAAATAATTTCCTCTTTAATGTCAATTGAAAAATGAGTTCCGTTTCTTGCTCCAAACATCACTTTCATGTCAGTTATTTCATGAGCCCAGGAGAGCTTTACTACAGCAGCCAGCTGCGATGGATGGAATTGTGCCTTGTTGGACCAAGCTCTGCTAGCACACTCAGCTGTTACTGGCATTCTGTGTTTCGAGTGCTCACTACCTATAGGAACACCGAGTAGTTTGAATAGGTCTGCATTTGCTGGGAAGTGGAGACAGTGCTGCAGGGCGCTACTGTGCAGACAAAAGGAGTAATGAAGTCTATTGCAAGGAAAGGAGGATTAGATGCTTCTTAAGTAAAGTTATGGGAGAGGACCAAGAAGTTTTTTTGTTGCTCATTATGATGAAAAGATTCCCTTGCTTAGGTCTTTCTCTAACCTCAGCACAGAGATCATTTTTCAAGTCTAGAGACTTGAACTTGCCTACTTTTTATTCTCTTGTAGACCATATCTCTCTGCTGTGTCTGTTGCACCAAATGAAACCTGCAGCTATTAAAAATGAGGGCAACAAAAGCACAAGTTTGCACTGGCATGCAGTGAGGCAGATCAAATGTACAAGCACATTTTACACTGAAAAGTGTTGTAGGAAGAAAGAAACAGGTTGTTGGCTGTGCAGTTTGCTTTTACATTCAAGTTCTGAGGATGGCTTATGGTTTAAAGAAGATTGAAGATAATGCTACATATCCCTGTGACATAAAATTACCATGGATCTGTTTATATACATGAACATACATTGATATCCACAACACACTGCCTTTCTTAAATGGCATTCTATAAACAGGCAGAAGCAAGAAGAACTTTGCAGAGGACTGAAGGCACCCATCTTTCTCCTATCTATTTCACCCATCTCTCTTACCTTAGTCTGCAAACAAACATTACGAAAGTGTGAATCTTGAAGCATATAATGCTTTTTTAGTTCTTAGTTTTTACTTTAGGAAGTAATTAATTTCAGTAATTCAATTTTTGGTTTGGTTTTGTTTGTGGGTTTTTTGTGGTATTTTTTAAAGCTTTATTATTTTAAATTCAGTTACCTCTATATTGTCTTTCTTGGAAAAGAAAATCAACAGCTTAAAATATGCATGGTACCAAGGAAGTCAAGAGAAGCAAGTCTGAAATACTCAGGGCTACAGCAGTCTCTCTCATTTCATTTCTACTAACGCTTATAGTCAGGTGTAGCTGTGTTGATGAAATGTCTGGCTGTGCGTACTGGGGGTGTGGGAGCAGGCAACGAGTAGTTGAAGGAGGAAAGGGACTGGGGCTGTATTTTGTAAATAATTTATTTTGGATCACTATTTATTTTGGATATCACTACTGGGAGAAGCAATCCTGCTATAAAATTATGTTTTTACATAACACCTCATTACTGATAAAATGAATGCTTGTCTGTGCCACAGTGAGGAGACAATTTTCTGTGCCAGGTGTTATGTCCTGCTATCTGACATTGAAGTTTCCTTGTTGCCTCACAGCCTGTGTGCACCTCAGCCATCCGTCCTGCTTCAGTTCTTTCCCTTTTATCTGTGCATAGAATTAATCAAAGTTATTTGCTAATTCATTCACCAGGGCAACTCGAGCTTAGTCTATCTCAACCTTCCTAAATTGTACCTGTCTCCAAGGAAAGGCAAAAAAGGGCAAAGCCTCACTAGGCTGAAAAGTCTCTTTCAAGTTAGGGAAGGTAATTTCCTGACTCTTCTTTCTGGGAAGTTGATTTTTGCCCCATTTTGTGCCCCTGTAACTTACAGCTTTTAATACTCTTACTCTGCTGATGAACTGATTATCTCAGGTAAGCAGTTTACATTACCGTAGTAAGCTTTAATGCATAGATCCTTATTTTTTAAAGACAACCTTTTCCAAGTTGAATTAAAAATAATACGTTTTGGGAAGAAATAACTAAAGAAGTCCCAGTAGAGAATCCAGTGTAGTTGTAGCTTGGCGCTCATGCTTTGGGTACTATTTGAAGGTTTCTCCTAGGTGCTGTGTAGGCAAGTAATGGAAATCACCTCAGAAAGCTCACACTGCATGCCAGACAGGATGCGATGTGTGGATGACAGATAAATGAGCTGGAAGTAGATTGGGAGGAGAAGGAAGTTATAATAAAATAAACTAGAATTTAGCTGAAAAGCAGAGGTTTTTTGCTTTTGCAATTATGTGATCCTGGGTCACCACAGCTGGAGGAAGTTTCTGACACCTTTTTGTTATTTTTTTTGTGGAGAGGGAGGACTTGTTCCCTCATACTTTCTGTCACGAGGAGCTGGCTATGAAAGCTGAAACATATTACAGTAATAAACGTATTTCATGCAGCCAGGGCCGGCAAATGGAAGGACTATTGTTGCAACCCAGGGAAGTCCTTGATGTAGAACGAAGTCTCCTTTGTGCAAGAGCCTCTTGCACCTGTGTGCAGGGCCAGATTCCTCATTAGGAGCACAGGCACCATTGCCAGTATGCAGTGAGCACCAAAAGGGTCATGTTCCAAGGAAAAGCAAGGAGAAAAATGTCATTTGCAGAAAACACCTCCAACACAACCCCTGCCCCTAACGCAAAAGCAAGACAAAAGAAGGGACAGCTTTATGGCTAGCTCGCTGCACAAGTCCGTAAAGATAAAAGGTTATGTTTAGGTGAGAGCCTCTTCTGCATAGACAGTTCAGTTGTCATGGGTAGTGCAAACAACCCTGTCAACCCTGTCCAAGTCATTGCTACAGACAACATTCACCACTAGTCAGAGCAAGCTCAAAGCTTTAGCAGCATTTAAAGGTCAGTCAGGACTCAAACATATGACTTTTCGGATTGAAGAAATATCTCATCCAATCAATGTGGGTCTGCTCAGGGATGAATCCTACCTCTCAAGATGATTTTGGTGGCAGATCTTTCACCAGCTGAAACTAGTGGGTAACTGTTTTTTAAACAGCAGTAGATGTTTCTTCTGAGCATGTTTTCTTCTGAAAGAGAGAACTGGCTATTCTCCAAAACCTGTCATCTGCAAACAGCTGTTTACATCCCAAAGCCCTCATAGTACAATCAACATGTGAAAAAGGAAACGGACTTTGGAAAGCAGTCTTCAAACTCTGTGCTATAGCCAGCTATTACTGTGAAAAGTAACCAGTAACACTGAAGCCCACTGTACTCAGCTTTTTCTGAGGGTCTAGCAGAAATATGAATCACTTAATGGATTAAGCGGACCATTTTACTTTTGCCTCATAAGCCTAGCAGAACATACCTCTTTTTCTGTGCCTGTAGGGTACCCAGCTGAGACTGGGGCCTCTGTGTATTACTCTAACAAATATTTATTTGCTCATCTGGAAGCATGCATAGGACATCCCTGGCAGTGTTCAAGGCCAGGTTGAACAGAGTGACATGATCTAGTGTTAGATGTCCCTGCCCATGGCACGGGGTTGGAACTAGGTGATCTTAAGATCCTTTCTAACCCACACTATTCTGTGATTGTATAGTACCAAAGAGACACAGTTGAGAAACAGAGAAGAGACACAGCAAAAATAAATCAATTTTTTGTCTTTTTTATTTTTTAAGTGTTAACTTTCCAGCCCTCTCCAAGACTCACCTCTACAGCAAGAAAACCAGACTGCTGGGGTGCTTGTTAAGAAGACAGTTGTTCACTGCTGGAACTTAACAGCACAAATGGAGAAAGGATGTACCAGATCAGATCTCTGTTTCTCCTGATAGCTTACTCAGGTCTGTTCACTGTGCAGTAAACAGGCTCAGGTAAGCAATTGAGTGCTTCTCTGATTCTGATCTGATTCTGAGTGCTTCTCAACGATTCTGATTCTGTTGTGTATGCCTCCCAAGCAAGAAAAACAGAGTGAGGGAAGCTTTAAAGAACTCGGTTTTTTCTACTACTTTACTTTCCTCTGCCAACTTATTCCTTTCCTTTCTCTAGCTAATGATTGCTGTGCCCTGATGTCAGCTGATGAGATCTGTATAGTCCTGTTTCAGCCTCCTACTCTGTTCTAAAAATGGATTCGGTGGTGGCCAAGCACCTCCTTTATGTATCACCAAGATTAACTAGAAAATAATCATATCATGTGTGGAAAGCTCAGAGGAGCCTGTGTTCCACTAAAGAGCATTTCACAAGAGATTGACAGTGAGGAGAAGTTGCTCTGTCTGAGGAAGAGAGCATCCTAGTGGGCTGTTGTGTAGTATAGCACAACTGTTAATAAGGAGGAAATGATTTGTGAGTGAAAAACAAAGGATTAGATCCCACAGGAATGATGTTCAAAGAGCTTACACAATTTTCAGTTGGCTGTGTATCAACAGCTGAATTCCACACAAGATAGAGAATATATTGACTGGTAACAAATGGTGAAATAAGTCAAATAATAGGTGTAAGTCATGCCTTCTATCTTTTTCTCAGACACTTCTATTTTTCAGCAGTATTTCAATGCAGCAGAGCTCAGGGCCTCCGCTAGCCACACCACAAACACAAGCCTCTTCAATTTTAGTAACCAGCTACATCATTTTAACTAGATCAACTTTCAACTTCTCCATTTAAACTGGTGCACATACCCAGCAGACTATGTAGTTTTTACTTCTGTCCCTTTAAATAAGTTCAGTGATGTACTAGTGCAAAGCAAGCTGACTAATGTGAACATGCCTTGGAAGATGTTTACACATACACATTTGTAAAGGATGGGTGTGGTTTGGTCACAGCATCTTTCCCCCAAAGTGGAATTTTATTTCAGGAACGTTGTAACATTGGTAAACAAACCTTGCTGACCATGTCTGTGTTTCTCTGAACTAAGAGGCTCCGGGAAGGCTTTGGTGGAGAGCTTCCTGTCTCCTGCCTGTCTCCCATCTACATGACTGCCTTGCATGCAGCAGTGGCAGCATGCTCCCTGCCAGGCAGGCTTGGTAGTTGCCTAACAAAATCATCCCGTTGCGTGCAGCCTCAGGACCATTTCTGTTACCCATTAATTACCACTATAGCTTGTGCTCTGCTAAGTTAAATGGAGACTTTTGCATAGCATGCTGTTTTCTCCTGAGGACCAGACTGACAAGGACCCATGGCATAGAGAAGGGCTGCAGCAAGTTTACCAGCAACCAGGCAGACACATTTGTGTCTTGGTTTGTTTGCCACTTTCAGTAACTTCTGCTGCAGTCCTGTCTGTTCCTGACCCTTTGCTTCTGTGCTTGATGATCATTACCGGCACATTGAGACCTTGCTTTTCATTTGCAATCACTGGTCACCTAAAATAATACAAATAAAATGTATTGAAACTTGCTAAGTGTGGAATTATCCTCAGTTTATTCTACAGCAGCTGTTTTGTTGTTGTTTCCCCCACACTCACCCCACCCCAAAATCTCAGGGAGAGACAATCAGAGCATATGGCTTCGTCCAGTGGAAGTCATAGACTTGGTTTGGGTTGGAAGGGACCCTAAAGATCATCTAGTCCCAATTCCCCTGCCACAGGCAGGGGCACCTTCCACTAGACCCGGTTGCTCAAAGCTCCGTCCATCCTGGCCTTGAACACTACCAGGGATGGGGCATTCACAGCTTCTCTGGATAACCTGTGCAAGTAACTCACCACCCTCATTCAGGGTGAATTCAGTGAAGAACTTTTTTCCTTATATCTAGTCTAAATCCAGATGCATACTACTGATAAACACGACTCTAGACCAAGAGGAGGAGAGGAGAAAGCCTTCTTACCTGCACTTCTCTGGAAGATAATGCAAACCCCCCTTAACCTGGTTCCATATGCAGACAGCCAACCAACTGACAGACAATAAAACCAAAACCACTACCACCACAGTCGTGATATCATTGTTGGTAGAATTTGAAGTGGAATTATCTTGGAAATAGAGCAATCCTGGAAGCAACAAAGCTCAAACTGATGCCAGAGCATCAACTATAAACTTGGTATCACCTGTGGTGGTGGGACGAAGCATCCCACTTTCTGCTGCTCTCCTACTCAACTACTACTCAAAGTGCCAGGCAGGCTGTTGCTTCAGCCTCCTGCCTTCCTCCTCTCACCATCATCACAGCCAGCAGCAATGGGTATTTCAGCATATGTGCAGCTGAAAAAAACACTCTCACCCACTTCCTCCTCCCATTCCTCCATCTTCTAAGGATTTCTCAGGCTTTCCTGATTAGGTTGATGGAGAGAGAAGCTCACCAATGGATATTTCATCAGGCAGAAAGAATGAAAAAGACAGTGTGCAGGCAATCCCACAAAACACGTTTAGTGCTGAAGGAGACAGCCACGTTACTGGTAGGTAAAAGGGAGGAGTCAGTGATTTCCAGCATGTGAATAAAGCTCCTTGGCTGGGGAGGAGAGTAGTTTCTGGACATTTTCAGCACACCCTTACCTTTGTCACAGAAACAGCCCTTGTGGGAAAAATGCACATGGCAACACAAATGACTGAAGCAGCCATGGGGAAGTGTGCCAAATAGCTTTCTTGTTCCCCATGAGATGTGGCCGAGGAGGCAATTTACTTTCCAGTTCCCTTTCAAGATGAAATATGGCTTGCACTACCACAGCTTAGGCTGTTCTTATTCCATAAATAAAGATTTTCTGCCTTCCACGTAGCAGCTTTTGCCCTGAAGTCACTCTTTAAAATAAACCTCAGAAACAGAGGCAATATTCTTCCAGCAGGTGCACAGCTGATACCTCTTACTATTAAACACTCAGCTTTGGTGTGAGAAAAACTTTCTCCTATATTTCACCTCTTATAATGTGGGTGGTTGTGCTGCTGACAGGGCAACAGAGCTGTCCTGTCTCTCCAATGCTTTCCTTCCATTTGGTGAAGACGCGGAGGAGGCAGACTTCACTGCAAAGTCTTTCCACTCCCTCTGTGCTCAGGACAAGAGCCACAGCCTTGGGAAGCCTCTGCAGGAAGGTGCCACAAGAACAGAGTCACCCAGCTCTTTTCTTTCTTTATTTTTTTATTGAAAGCTTCATCAAAGAAAACAGAAGTTTAAACCTAACATCCACTGATCTACAGAAAGCCCCAGGAGTGGGAAAATGGCAGCTATTTAGGATTGTGGTACAAATGGAAAACATCAAAAAAAATCATAGCAGTACAGATCTTTCAAAGACATTCTGAGACATCAGCACACAGATGCCCATATAAATAAGATTCATAATTTAATGTACCACAGAGGTTCTGTGTTCTACATTTTGGCTACAGTGAGGTCTGTAAGGGCTTTAAAGAACCTCTGTTCCATTTGTGTGATGCATGTTTTCTTGATAGGAAGTTCATCTGCTTTCAAAGTTGCTTTGATTTTTCTTACAGACAGAATCTGTTCATTCTCCTTTAAAAAGGAAAACAATTAAAAATTCCTATATTAATTCTGTATGCTTCCTGGCTTTACATAAAATTGTTTTGCCTCCATAAGATAGAAGAATTTTCTTCCACTCTGGCACACAGCATATTTAATAATACTTCAGTTAGATAAAGATCATGTTCTCTTCTCTAGGCTGTATTTTTGGGCTTTTAAAAATATAACTGACTGTAAGTTTCACCAAATTCATAAAATCATTATCCAAGAGAAAGACACTTAAAGGCATAAAACTAATGTTGGCCAGATACTCTCTTAAGGACAACAGATCCAGATCTTGGAAGGTGCTTACACCTTGCAGGCTTTGGCCCTACAAGGAAAAATAGATTTGTGAACCTGTCAAAGGCTGACATTTTTCACTTCATTTCACATTTTTATTAAGGTGAAAGAACTCAGCTGTCACTGTTGGGGAATTAACAGCTGAACTGAACAACTGAAATAAACACAATAATTTCTCTCATCATGGAAAGCTAAACCAACGCTGAGGTTTTTTATTTTTTTTTTTTTTTAACTTTTCTCTCATAATTTTCTGTTCAATTTTAAAAAAGAGCATGTTAATAAAGGGGAGAAGAAAAGGTCTCTTCTGCCTGCTTGGAGGCACAAAGGTGAATAAAACTCTGGGGTACATACAGCACTCTAGCCTATTTGGGTGATGGAAGCAATATAGAAAAATTCGGTGCTCTTTCTGAGGGAAAAATAACTCTCCTTACACTGCATCTTTGCTGCTGGCTGAGATTCTAGAAATCTGCTCCACTGAGGGAGAGGAGAAGTCTTCTGCTCACTCAGCCCTCCTTCTGAGAAAGCGTGTGTGCATGATTGTGTGTATGCGTATCAGAAATGAAAGGTATCTTTGTTACTCGAGTCAATTGTCATTAAACAGAAAAGACTAAAACACCAAATGTCAGCATCTTTGTTGTTTTCTGTTTTGCATTTCCATCACACCATGACTGTTTTCTTAGTTCATGTGGGCAACTGAGAATGATGAGGAAAATCCCTTACCCTCGGGCACTTCTTTTCTATCTGGACCAATTTCATGTCAAATAAAGTTTTGAAAGGAAATGTTGATCATGTGTGTATCAAACATCACTATCTTCAACTACCACATTTGGTCTCATCACTACAAATGGATTGACTCATTACTTTAAGCACATTATCACTTTTTAGCATGACTCTTGCTATAGGTGGAGTTCAGCCAGTATGCCTAAACCTGTTTTGCTCATGTCAACCTCAGCATTAAAATGAAGAGGCATGAGGAGCACCATCAAGCTTAAAGTCATGAAGCATGGCAATTTTTTAAACACTTAGTATCAGTCTTATCCTTCAGTACCATAAACAACATAATATAGATCCAAATACTATGACATATTAAAAATAAACTTTATTACAATGCAGGCTTCCTCAAATTTGCTGAGTTTTGGTACACATACATACATAAATAAACCCCTTCAGTTGATTTTTACTTGAGTAAAAATCCATTCGAATGCTTTAGCCCATTGCCCATTGAAAGTTTAAGCCCTCGCTTCTCTAATCACCAGCCTTTATCTTCCACAGTTGGGCATGCATCCACAGCAGAAGATGATACAATGCGATGTTAATTGCTCTCAGGTATGCCTCATTCTGCATTACAGTGCATTTCTTGACCAACACAACCAAGGCAGTCTCTTGGTAAACAGAACTACACAAGTAAGCACAAGCTAAGGACATTTCAAGAGTCTGTTTCACTGGAAGGCAGTAAGAGGACATTCACAATTTGAGGCCTGACTGTCACAGGTGAAAAGTGCTTACAAAACCAGCAGTAGAGCCAGATAGGAAGAAGAGTCCCTCAGCAATCTCACTGGGAACAGACTTCTCAGTGCCCTGATCTACACTCGGGTCAGCACCTGCAAATATAACACTCTCTTCAGTTCCACTGTATCATTTTTTTTCCTCAATGTTAAGTGACGAGCCCAGGTATTCAGAATTTTCTAGCCATAATTCATCATTTTATGACACCCCTTCTGTATTTATCTTTTCAGGTAAAACCAAAAATACCAAACCTGAACATTCAGATTTGACTATTTACAAGAATTCAGGTGTGATGGAAAGTACATACGCAGTTCAGCTTATGGATTTAATGTTACTTCTAGACCTCTGGGCCAGGCACCATTGCCTTAGACTTCTACAGTTGTTTCTGCAACCTTTCAGGAACCCTCCTGATATTTAAAGCTAAATTGGTAAGACAGACATAGATATTGACTTTACGAATTCAGGTCTTTAAAAAAAGGAAAAAAAAAAAGGAAAACAGAAACTCAAACAGATAATAATAATAATATTAATAAAAAACCTTCCAAAAAATCTTATTAGCCAGAACACAAAGAAAACCAGTTTCAGATTTCAGAGGCCACCAAGTATTCCTGTCCTATGACAACACTCATGCAGCAAGTGTCTTGCTTTTCCACTGTACTCTTTTATCTCATCTTTAACTTTTACAAATAAGTTACCACTTTCTGATCATTTTGTATGTTCCAAATAAGTTTTTTTCTTACCTTATGATCTATGACTGTTTATATTCAAGGTCCTTATTGATTACAATTCACAGAATTTCAAGTACCAGTTCACTGGTTTTTTTTTGGGATCAGTAATATGATCAGTTGTATTTAAGGGATCCATTTTCTTTCCTCCTCTTCTTCCTCTACTTCTTTGCTTTGTTTCTTTTGATTTCAAACACTATTGAACATTATAGCATGGAAAAATAAGGGAACAGTTCTAATACAGAATGCACTTGAAACACTTGAAAGTGACAGGCATCATGTTATCGTATTGCCTGTCTGGCTTAATAAAAAACACAGAGATTGTTTAACTTTGCTGAAAAAAATAAGAAAAAAGTTTCTGAATGTATAAATAAAGCAGCAGAGTTCTGAATAGAAACAAGAAGGTACCTCAGCATATTCATCAGCCACATGGTAGCTACCTTGTAGCCTCATTGTTGATAGTAAATGAGACTTTGTGTGTGTCACATTAGAACTAACACAGAAACAAATGTGTTTATTTCATATTTAACTGACTTGTGCCTGGGGTTATATCTTTGTACAAAGAATTCAGAGAGACAGAAAGAGAATACATGTAGAAAGGAAGAAAATAAGGCTAGATCGATTTTTTTTCCCTCGTTTGCCCTCCAAAGAAAGAGGGAACCTTTATCCAAAGACAAAATTCAAGTGCCACTCTCAAAAAGCAACAAGTAATGAGACAGTGTGTGAAACAGAAGGATTTTTTCTTTTCTGAATTGAAAACATGTTGTGGATGTTGTTTTTCTTTTACTTTGGCATCATCTGGTTTTCAGAAGTGTTGAATATCAACAACTACTCTGGAGAAAGCAGAAGTTTTACCACTTCTGAAAATCAGGCCCTCTTCCTCCGGTGGAGAATCATTTGAACCCCCATTTCTCTCTTTTCTATGTTGCATATCTAGCAGCCATTTACTTGGGAAACCCCTTCCCTCCCCCCATGTTAAAAAATATGATCTTGTTTTATCAATTTAAAAAAATATTGTGTTCTTTTCCCCAAAAAAGTCAGGTTAGGGCAACACAGATCTCTTTTTAGAATTGGGCAGATGAATCTGATCCAATATATATGTTTTAATTTCATTATTTTTAGCAGATACCCTGTCTCTAATGCACCACAATAAAGGTGATGAAGCTTCCCCTCTCTTCTGGTAGGGGGAAAATTCAAAAGGTTTGGTTTGATTTTTACATATAGATATATGTGTATGTATGCATACATTTGAATGCTGCTTCTCTTCTGCCTCCTTAAGGAAAAAAATCATCTTTTGACTTGCTTCTCACCTTTTTTCATTCATCTATTTGGAAAAAGTGAGGGCCATATCCAAGATTTCTCTATGGAAAATAATTGTCATTCCTCAAACAGGTTTCAGTGAATTCAATTTAGTGTCTTTTTTTGCCTAATCATACTAATCAGTGATTGTCAGCCAACATATTAAGACAACAGAAATCATAGCAGAGAAGAATAATTTTTAACTTCCTGTCTGCATGACAATACTATATCATTTTCAACATTTCTGCTTGCATGGGAGAGCTAAAATGAGATCAAAGATCAAGTTTGCTTTCTCTTGCCTCTATCTGGCAATTCAAATGCATCACTGAAAAACAAACACAGAATTAAGGTGGCTATGCATGCTGGACGATGACAAAGACTGAGGTGAAGAAATGAATTTGCAGTATGTCGGAATTCAGAAGGAAGACTGTTGTTTCAGTAGAAATACCAAAGATCAGGCAATTTAAAAGAAAAATTCATCAAAATTAAAGCCCACCTGGACAGATTAGTTGGTAACCCACTCCCCTTTGCTTTGGGATGTTCTCCAAAGCACACCACCAACAAGCTTCTAACACCAACTATTCTGAAATTTCCACTATAAACATATGCAGTATGTAAAACACCAGTGGAAGATAGTTTAAACAAACAAGAAAGTAAGAACTGGTCCGGCCATGTAGGTCAAATAAAGATAAAAAAAGAAAAAAAACCTCTATCTTCTGGACTGCGTTAGGGTGTCACTTCATCTTTGGTATAAAATAGGCCATCCATAGGCTGCATTTGTTCACAACTAGGAAAGACTACAGAAATTGTCAACAATTTCTTCTATCTATTGCTTTTTTTGCACTTTTTTTTTGACCATAAGCTCCTATCTACTTAAGTTTTTTTAATGCTCTTAAGCTAGGTTTTTGCAATGTGACAAGCAAAGCAGACTAAAAACTTCTTAAAGCTCATAAAAAAGACTGCAGATAAAAAGCACTAATGCTTTTGCTAGCGATCACGCTTTGTAAATAAAAAAATCTGCATTCTGCAAGAAAAAAACCCTGCATTCTCTATAATGCAGCAAGTTTTTTTCTCAATTCAATAACTTTACTGTAAAATGCTTTAGCCTTCTAGATTTTTTTCTGTCAACACTTAAGACAAAGTTCATAAAAGTCCCAGCATTTTTCCAATCCTTTCAGTTGCCACAGTTCCTTTATCATCAACTTTTCTTCAAAAGAAGAAAATCATTTTCTTTTAAACTGTACAGTTTATTTTTTGTTCACCCCAAAAACTCAGTCTATTAAACTTCTGCACCAGCACCGGTGTGAGCAGTTTCAATTCCTTCTCAGGTTTTCTAACAAGACGTTGACAGCTTGCCTTGAGAGCCTTTGACGTCCTTAAAATTAAGGCAATTAAGATTCAAGATAAACCTTACCTAAACATTTCTTTAAAAAAACAAAAACCAAAAACAAAAACCGAAAAAACCCCACTCTAGAATTAAAACAAGAAGAAAAAGAAAATGAGAGAAAAAGAGTAGCTTAATTTTTGAGGAAGACAATTGGTTTTCATCACAACTTGCTCCCTCTTGACATCATCAGTTTTTCTGTTAAAAAAACCAAACCAAAACAAAACGAAAATAAATCTACCTACACCTCCAGGTAAATTCTGAATTCAAATGTTTGTCCAGATGAAATGTCAACCCAGAGGATTTCCTCTGGGTCCTTTAGTAAAAAAAAAAATAGCAAAAATAAAAATGTCAGACTACATGACGGAACCATTTGCACAGCACATAAAAACACTGTTTTGTTTTCGTTGGGAAAGGTAGAAAAAAAAAGCATTCATTTGACGCCTGTGCAAACTGGAAGCCAACTTCTTGTTCAGCGAAGTTTCTCCATTCAAGGCAAAGATTTCAGACCGACATTCTTCAGTCCCGTTTATTGTCTGTAAAAACAATTGAATTAAAGTGGTCATTAAGTCAAAACAACTTTGAAATAGGCTGCTCTCCTTTTTTTCCACCCAATTCTCTTTAAAAGTTATCCAAGCTAAACTAACTTTCCAGCTGTTTAAATATGATACCACCACTAAGCTGAAAATAGTCAGGGAGAAACAGGGTAACTCCTGCTTTGGGGATGTTAACACATCCTAAGCAGATGAATTTACTCTTGTTAATGCTATGCTTAATGGGCAGTCTAACTACACTGAAATGAGCTGAATACGTGGCTTAACACTGTATAAATATTTCATGAGTAATTCAATAAGAGAGTGAATATTTTCATGATAATAAGTGACACTATTTATTTTGGATACTAATAATAAAACAAAGGATAAAATTACAATAAAAGGATACATCCAATTTTCTAAAAAGAACACATTTTCTGATGGCAGAAACAGACTGTGGAGCAGCCTGCTTAATGAGTCAGTTATGGATAACTTAGTAGAAAAATTCAATATAATATTAATTAGAAAAATCAGCATTTTTTTTATCATATAGTGTCCAATCTTTCTAAATTTATCATACAGACTAAGTGAAACTATCAACCTTTTTCCTATGGAAGATAACTCTGCATTTGTGTTTTTGAGCTTTCATGTCATTTAAAGATATCTCACATCAAACCTGTCTTAGCAAGAATATATAAGATCTTTGGGGAGACAGAACCTATGTAAGAAATGCTGTTACCCGTAAGGGTTAACTAATGTTTTTCTTAAAGTCCTCAAAACATGTACAGAAAAAATCCTTTTCCAGCCGAAGTTCAACACAAGAAAATCCAGCACCTTTCCTTTTGCAAGCATTAACGCATTTGCCTTGCTTATTTTTAAATTAATTTTAATACTAGGAGTTCAGTTGTGAAGAATGTTGATAACATAACATTTGCCACAGAACTATTTCTCTGGGATGGTAAACATAAAACTAACTTTAATTTTAAACATTAAATTTACCTAAGGACTTTTTCATTGCGTGAAGCCTGAAAACTAATATTTTGAATGTTAACAACAGATTTATGTGGAAAGCAAGAATTAATTATTTTCTTT
The DNA here is from genome assembly GCF_000696875.1 of Nestor notabilis. Classification (NCBI taxonomy): domain Eukaryota; kingdom Metazoa; phylum Chordata; class Aves; order Psittaciformes; family Psittacidae; genus Nestor; species Nestor notabilis. Next base: position 232,659 of record NW_009931441.1, on the reverse strand, counting down.
GGGTTTTCCATGCCTGACTAATGGTAGGAGCATTCAAGTTTGATCATGGTTCTACTGCCCCTCTGGATCGAGTGGCCACGATATGTATGAAAGACCATATCCACCAAAGGGTCACAGCATACACTTTCTAATCTAACCTGGCACTGAGTTTGCCCACCAAAGGCCCCAGGAAATGTAATTCTTTCCACATTTAAAATCAGAGTATGACATCCAGCAGAGTTTTGTTTAGAGGTAAGACAGTACACTTTTCAGAGGGAAGGATGTCTATCTCCATTTCATAGATTTCATACTTTTATGTGCAAAATTAAAGATTTACAAGGATAAAAGAAAGTATGGTTTAAAACAGAATGAGGTGATTTCCTCATAAAGCAGAGTCCTCTGCTCAAAAAACAAGGGCTGTTTCTCCTATATTGCTACACAATAGGTAGCCAGATTCTTGACATAAAGATATCATTCCTGAACATCTATGGGTGGGATCCTCAAACACAGCAGCCAGCATATTAAATCAAAGAATCTGTATGCTGATTAAAAAAGTAGAACTTAAATTTCAAGTCTCATGGTTTATTTTTACTTACAAAGAGAGTACAGAGTCCTTATACCACCCAGTTCATTCTGAGTACATTGCCTCTCCTTCGTTGCCTGCAATTTCGTCATTGTTGCAAAGAAAATAGATATAATGAAATACACTGTTATAACTTTTCTCCTGACTGTACAGGTCCTACGAAATAATTTTATAGTGTCTGCCTTTTCCTTTGCCTATATCTGACAAAATCATTGTCTGGTCATGTTAATTACTTCTCAACTTGCTTTGAAAACAGCTGTTGTATACTGGCCACGATGCTTGCTATCAATAAATGTGCCCTTCAAAGAGCAGATTAAGAAAACTATATTTTAGTTAGAAAACAACTTCACTTGGTTTTATATTAAAGGTTACTGAAATATTCTCGCAGAATTTGTTTTTTTAAGACAGACATTTCATGAATTTTGATTTGCTTCTACAGCTTCCCACACGTTGCATTTCTGCCTCCAACTGGCAGATATAAATAGAGAGCACGTTTCAGTCAAAAATACTGAAATAATCATAATAAAAAATCTCTAGTGGATCTGCCTGTGTGACTAAAAAAGAAATTCCTCTGACTATAAATGCCGGTGCCATCAGAAGTATATCCATCATTGCAAAAAGGCAGTAGCTGACAAAGAAAGATGAGGGACATCATTCCAGAGAATGTGGGGAATTCACCACGCTGGCAAGAAACACAGCACCCATTTCAATGAGGAATTGCAATGTAGCTTCCTCCTATTTGGGAAAAATGCCAGAATCCGCTGCTTACAGATACCTTATGAGGACTTCTGAACAAAGTCCTTCTCCTTTGAGGCTTAGCAAAAGGTAACTGGAACACAGGAATGGTCAGATCCGAACTCCTATAGAACACAGCCATCAAAACGAGCCAACAAGATATTTCTCTTTGCCCATTATACTCTAGATGTATTTTCCCATCATTTATTTACAGGTGCTAGAAAGACTGATGACTAGAAGAGATACACATGCATAGACTGTGTCTCCAACTGGGTACATCAACAAAAAGCTTGTGATGAATTGCTTTTGTAATATGCATGTATAGACAAATACGGGCATGACACAAGAAATAGTGAGGTCTTATGTTTTATTGCAGTCAAAAAGGGGCACTGATCTGAAACAATTTGTTACTTATATGTTAAACAAATAAATGCATCTCCCACTTCCAGAGGTCAAAAATGAAGTAAAACAACTGACAAACTGGTATGATTCTAATCATTCTTATACCAGCTCGTATCTTATGCCTCTGTAAGTACTATGTCATGATGCACTGACTGACATATCTAACAAATTTCTTTTCTGGCTATTTGTCTTCTTCCTTCCCCAAGATAAAAAATGTGTAATTTCCTTTTCACAGGGATGGTGGTGTTAAATATACGTGTATTAATAAAGGACTGGGTTTGAGCTCCTTCCTAGAATCTGTCCAACACTGATCATCCCCGGTGAGTACCCTGTCACTAAGTAACTTTCCCTTCATGAGAATACAGTTTTAATGTGCCAAAGAGAAGAAGGAATTTTTGAGGATTATGCTGAAGACGAAGGGACTCTTTAGGCATTATATAGATCCTGCTATCAGTGTGCAAATTTTGAATTTTCCAATGTATCCCATAGGAAGCAAACAAAGGGAGTAGAGGACAGGAGAAAGACAGAGCAGTGCTTCTTTCCATCCCTTTCTTAACCCTTCTTCTTCCATTTCCAGTTCCTGTGCACGCGGTGTCAAAGCATCAATTTTGTATAATCACAAATACCAAGTCAGGGCAACTTATACTGCTTCATTAGCTACACTTTCAGAAAGAAACCTTTACATGTGTACTGTGCCAATATTTTCACTGCAAAAGTTAAACCCTCTTTTTAACCTCTGATGCCAGATGCTGCTTTAGCCCAGCATGATCATCATTAACGCAGTTACTGAGATCCTTCTCAGTCCAGAAAAGCAGCAGACAGAGAGCATATCATTGCAGGCAAAGACATTTTGCCAAGGTGAGGCCATCAGTCAAAATCTTTTGCTAATTGCACTGCTATATATCCAGAATTCATCTGAACTTAACAAAGCTACTCAGAATTTATATTGCTGAAGTGGGGAGCAGAATATGGCCCACTCTAATCAAGAATCAAAACCTTCTGATTAGAAAGTGAATGCCTACTTACTTAGATTGTTGGTAAGAATATGCAGGCGCATGTTCACTGGATGTTTCCACTGTCATCTGTTGCTGTTGACCACTGGCTTCCTGTGATGAAGATGCTACTGTCTGTGGAGAAGTATCAGCAACAACACCCTAGGGAACCAAACGGTAACATGAAAAACTTACTAATTTTGCTCACTGCAGTGAACTACATAGAAGAGCTCAGCACAAGCTCACCATTCCTGTATTTCTCTAGAGATTGAAAGAGTTTGAGATAGCGGAACCACACGCTAACACAACAAACTCCATCAGTTTTAGAGCTAATCCAGCAACAAGAAGCTTCCTTAGCACACCAGCCCCTGTAGTATTTTGCTCTCACAGGCTGCTGTAGTTCCCTGCCCATTCGAAGACAGAGGCAAAACTTCTGACTTCGGTGGATTCTGGCTTTTACCTATTGTCTTTTTTCAACATATGTATGGCTCTTCTGATTTTCACTTACCTACCCCAACTTCACAGTGAGTTCACCTTTATTTTGCCTGATTTGCAATGCAATAAAGGCAGAATCTAGGCCCACCACTCTCTACTACACATCCAACAGAATTTTAGCCACCTTAGAAAAATATTGCACTCCTCTACACACTGCTTTTATATGTTCCCTTCAAAAATAAATTTACTTCACACTAAAGATTTTTATCTGTTAAGTTAAAGTTCCAGTGAAGTTTTATTTGTATGTTTGCAAAAAACCTGAAAACTAAACACTTAAAATACATGTATGAATTTAACGTTATGCATTTCTTCTCCCATTTAGACAATCTGAATGATATTATTTTAAAGTAGTATTTTAAAGTATTTTTTTATTCTTTCAGAGTAAGCCATATTTTCTTTCCTTTACTTTCATGCTTGGCGTGTTGGTCACATGAATAACACTAGCAGGTCTCTTCAGGGAAGATGCTTTATCACTGTATTGCACACAACAGAGCCAGAAGAGGGAGCACAAAGCACTTGCTTTGGTTTTATTAGAGTCCTGTGTAAACATCAGGTAGTTTGTTTTAAATTATCTGTTAAAAATATCAATTTAATTTTTCAGAAATTCTTTATATCTATTACCTAACAGACTATCAGTATTATCTTTTTCTGTCTACTTCCTTGTTTTTATCCTTCTGCTTTTGTCCATCTCATCCTGAGATTGTAAGCTCTCTGGGGCAGAGAGTATATTTTTTGGTCTCTGCTTTGGAACATCCAGGATAATAGGGTCCTGGTTCATGATGCTACATGAATACAGATAAACATTAACAATAATTACCATCACTGGATCACAGCAAGACAGGCTATATATTCAGATAATATTTTGTTTATTATAGTAGAAAATTAAGACATCACATTACTTTAGCAGGCGTTAATACACCAGTGGGTGATGGGGAAGAGGACTGAGGAAGAATTAACTTAATTTCTCATTTGCATTGGTCAGCACCATATGCAACCAATACTGCTGTGAACCACTCTCCATTCCACCACCTCCTCTTAATTTGGTTATGTATCTGCTCATTGTAATACCTAAGAATGGCAATTGAAAAGAGGCGCTCATGGCCTGTTTGTAAACAAATAAGGTTTAGGGCAAAATTATCCTGAGGCAAAAAAAGACTAAAATATGGCAGGGGGGTTGGAACTAGATGATCTTAAGGTCCTTTCCAACCCTAACTATTCTGTGATTCTATGACCAGCTCAGTACGACTGAACAGTATCAGCCTTTCCTGTTTGGGACTCTCAGTACTTGTCAAGAACAGGGAGAAACCAAGACAAGTCCACTTGATTGCTGGTGGCGTTATGCCAAACAGTACTACTAACTCAGTAACCTTAAAGCATAAAGTAGTAATAGCAGAGACTCCAAAGTCTACACAGCCAAAGACAGAAGAACAGAGACCCTGACACTCCTTGCATTACCCCAGAGTAGGAGAGAAGTTATTAATAAAAGAGGGTAGCACCAAAAAGAAGCACAAAGGGAAGAGGATGCCAAGCGTCCCTCCTCTCGCTGTGCTCAGTGTCCCTTATGAAGCTTTGCAGAAGTGGAGGCCAAGCTGACACTCTCCCGGCAGCTTGTGGTCTACAGGGTTGAGTAAATACTTACTCATTAGACTGTCATCAGCATGACTCAGCCCCAAGGAGGGAGGGAGCGAATCCTTCCTCAAGGATGAAAAGCACTCAGTCAGTGCAGCATCCTCCACGTCTGTATATACAAGAGGAAGGTTTCCATTGCTCAATCACTTTTTCTAGTGGCTAAATGTTTCATCAATTACCTATACTCGCTAAGGGCCGCATCAAACCCTCTTGCAATCTTCTCTTCTTGGAATCTCTTTTGTGTTCGTGGTCTGCCTGCTGGGTTTGTTTTCCTGTCTCTTCCCATCTCCCTCCCAAGTACATGGGGAAAAAACAGTCATAATCACTGATGTTCTATTCCATGTCCTGCTGTACAACAAAACAAACGCAAAACAAGAGCCCTTGCAAATAATTAAATGAAAAAGAAAGGGGGGGGGGGGGGAGGGGGGGGGGGGGAAGGGGCGGGAAGTGGAAGAAGGAAAAGAAAGAAAGAAAATAAAAAGGAAAGAAATCTGCAGTCCTCATTTTAAAAGCTGGAAGCTTACAGGCATCTTTCCATAAAGTAACTTTAGGCCCCTTTCAAACAACAGGTGCAAGGAGGCATAATAGATAAGAGTTCTGCTACCCCTTCACTCTATTGTCTTGGATGGAGGCAAACTTACTTCAATAGGGACAGCTGTTGGAGGCACAGGAGTGTACTGGGGAATGTAGGTCCCTTGCATAGGTGCAGCAGCAGTCATGTACTAGAACAAATTAAAAGCAAATGAGCATTACAAGACCACAATCAAGATGCATAAAACCATAGTAGAAGCGCGACACCATTTTCATTTCCTATTCAGAGGTTTTTTGTTAGTATATAGTCTATTATTTATTTTAATTAAGGTTTTTAGGCAGTGGTAGGATATAAGCAATAGCAAACATCTTGCTGATAGATTTAGATTGTTCACAGAGATTCTAAAATGGACTTCTATTTGTATTTACAAAAAAAAACCCCAACCCCAACCAATTGAGACACAATAGCAGCATTATATATAGTGGTTACAGATACAAAAAACATCGAAACAATCTTCTGGAGTCTTAGTCATCTTATCTAATGACATGTACAAAAAATGAAGCATAAAATTTGACAATTTATTCCAGTCTTTATTTAGCCCCATCAATAACAGCAGTTGAGTTTACAGGGATGCAAAGCTGCAGGGAAGTGCACTTGAAGACAGGAAAAACAAAGGAAGAGGAAGATAATAATTATTATTATAGCAAAACTTTGTATTAGCTTCTCTAAAATACTGTCTCTCAGAAGTACTACAAGACAATCTTCTTTAAAAGACATGAGTGCCTATGAATTTTGCCATTGATATGGTACTAATCTCTTTATATAACAGGACTCGTTATAAAGCTCCTAAACTGAATGCAACAGATATTGTTAAGATCGTCTAATAAGGTATCAATACTAACTCATCAGACCTATATGTACTTTTCTTTCCACAATCCAGTCCTAACTGCCTGTCTTCACTGACAAGAATCTCAGAATGTGCCCAATCCCACAACGGACTGTATGACACTTCCACTACACGTTATCTTCAAAGACACACCAAAGATCTGAATCAGCCCAGAATGTATTTGATGAATTTTAAAATGAGTTAAATATAGCTTTGCTTCCTGGCAGAGCTAGGAAGTGCTTGCAAGATTTTATTCCGCTGTTTACAGTAAAATTTACATTTAAAGCACTCTCTCACCTCAATTCTAAACTAACTGGAGGGTTTGATATGCCTGTCACAAACACGCATTATGAAATTGCATAGTGGGGTGCAGACTCTGCAGCAATGCTGTAGAAAGGCCTTAGGGAATGAGAAAGGCATATTTAAGAATCCCACAGCTAAATTCTGAAGTCTTCATTCAAGTAGAATAATAAAAAAAAAAATTACTTGATTTAAATTGTTTTCTATAGGAAAAATACCCAGTGAGGAACATAACTGGCATAGAATGTATACTTGCAATGCGAGTAGCATATTGTGTTGAAAACCATTACAATACTTTTGCTGAAATTCACAGTGTTTTCCTTAACTTGAGCAAAGGAGATGGGAGTGTCCCCAGTGTCTGTATGCCTGTATCGGGCCATGTTTTTCTGCAGCTCCTTTTCCTTGTTCTTCAGAAAGAGAATTGAATTCAATAGTTTTTTTATGAATGCTAACCCACCAAAGTCATTAGGCCAACTATCCCTATTGTACTCAGTACAGTTGGGCTATTCTCCAGCCTTACAGATTAGGAGTTAATGAGAATGTTACAGCAGGGTGTTCCAGAGCTGCTTCCGCTCCATTCGTTCTGCTTTGTAATGTTGCCGTCACATGTTGGGACGACATCTGCTGTGTAGCATTGTTCTAAATGTGTCAATATTTAACATTAACCTGAAGCACTCATTCTTATAGTCCTGCAAAGACCTACAAGGGTTTTAACACCTATAGAGGCTAGCTTGGACAAATATATATAGATTTTAATTAAAAGTGGTAATTTAAAGAATAAAGCAGCCTTATTCAACTTGGACTTCCTCCAAGTTCTTCCTTGAACCCTGCAAAAGATCAGGGTTCATACTCTTATAACATGCGCTTGTCTGCCATTCTCTTATCTTGCACACAAACACATGAGTTTTAATACACAAATATAAAATGCTTCAACTGCCTTTTAATTCCAACCACTCCACTTTTTTGCACAATGCTTTGGCACTGAGGTCTGTAGCACAAAAATTGAAACTGCCTGGGAATTAACTGTCGCCTTTGCTGACTCGGCAAGCACTGCTCTCGGTAGCCATGCACTTTCTGACTTCTAGTTATTATTTTCCTCTTGAAGCAGATCCTGATTTTACTTGCCAGACTACTTTGCGTTGCTTCCTTCACTGCTACACAATCTCGAGGGAAAACTGCTTGCCCTGGTCTGTCCAGACATTCACACCTACCTCCCCATACTCTTCTCGTTTAATTTTTTTTTCATGAATTTTAACTGAATTCAGCCAAATAGCAGGGGTTTTACAGTGCTGGAGACCAAAGCCATCCAGTTACTTGCCAGACTCCCTGAAGAACTGTAGGAATGTGACTTCTCCCATGTATATAACATTCTGCTTGTCACGTCCACTGAAGGTTCAGGTGGCTGAACCTTTCGGTTAAATCATCTAGAGTTCTACAATTTAAACAAACAATGTGGGCCAAATTAGCTCCACCAATGGCATACATGAAATGACAGTTTTTGTGGCAAAGAATTTGGTGTTAGTAAAAGTTACACAAGGCTCAATCCTACAGAGTACTGCTGCTTAACAGCTTGAGCACACAGCAGCAGACTGGTCTGTATTACAGGTACACATATTGTGCCCTTCAGTGCAATATCCAAACATATTTGATGTATTTATCTTTATGAATGTAAAGATACCCTCAACATTTCAGGAAAGAGTAGCCAGGTCAACAATTAAACACACTGTAGGTGCTTGGAACTGATTCTCAGGCTCCATATTCTCACTTAAAGATCTATTGAGGCTCTGTAAAAATCTTTACAAAACTATAAAGGACAGCTAGGGTTTAGTTCTCAGACACACAATGGGACTTAAGTGTCTAAAGTCCCCCCGCAGACACAAAGAGTCCCAGCTGAGACCACATGAATTCAGGATAGTCTGCTGGGCTGGACCTGTTTTCACCATGGGAAGCCTCGCACTGACAAGCTGCTTTAGTTTAGTTTGTTTACTAATGAAAAGGGAGAACAGATTAATTTTTGCTGTAACTGACATTAGCTCAATCAAGTTTGCATGTATTTCCTTTATTCACTATATAATGCTAATTCTCTGATCCCACAGGATAAATACATTAAAGATTACATAGTGCTAAGGCACAATGCCAGTGGCAATACATCACTGGCTTTGGATAATGCAAAAGTTGAATTTCTTGTCATAAATATTAACAGTTGGTTTGTAGTAGAAAGCTTCCTGAACACTGCTTTTCAGTAGCTTCCATACCCAGCACACACTGGAGTCTGTCTCTCCCTGGCTCCCTCAGACACTTTACCAAGCTATTCTGTAAAAGAGTATGCTCCAGATGTACTGGAATGAGGGCTGACCATGCTGGGAGGTGGAAAAAAGCTTCAGAAAGACTTGTGAGATTCAGAAGAAAAGTTAAATATTTTATATCTATCCTGCTCAGAATCATCCAGGATGAAGATTCTGCTCTAAGAACATCCCTTAGCTGAAGAACTCTGCAGCTTCATGGGGACCACAAGTCCTGTATGTGTACATAGTCTACATATGGCTTCCCATCTACCTCATGAAACTAACATAAATTGGAAGTAGACAGATGACAAACAAAGAAGACATCTGTGTTAGAAGACCATCACTGAGATTTTTCCCCATGAACCACACTCGCTAAAGTTCTTTATCCACACGTATGTGTGAAAGAGAGACAGCATGACTCACATGCTCAGCTTAGCAGTACCCAGCAAATTCCGCTAAATATTAGTATTGTAAGAACTGAAATGAGAGAAACTGAAAAATCCAAATCCATTCTTTCTTTGTCATATGTTTCCATCAGGATAAAAGATTCTTGAGCTGTAATGGGATTGGTCTTTCAACAAAGTATGTGCAAGGCAGAAGAAAACACTGCTCATTGTTCCACAACTGTACAGGCTTTGTGGGTCTAAAAGTAGAAGCCGCTGATTTCTGACAGTAAAATGAATAGTGACTGCACACACAGATGATGGATCTGGAGGGTATAAGGGAACTTTTTTGGAACTTCGATCCTTTAAAAGCTGATAATTTCTACTACAGAAAGAAAAAAAAGACATTGCTGGTGGCACTGTGCTCTTGATATATTTGTAAACTATTAATTTCTTCATACAGTATATAGAATGCATGTTCTAGGCACTGAGGATGTGCAGTATTACAATATAATGCATGTTTTACAATGACTGCTTAATTCAGACTGCACATATCAGGGCATCAATTTAGCCTATATACTACAATTCTACTTGCACCTTTTCCAGTGGGATTTTTGTTTTTACCTTTCTGAAACTGCTTAAACATGTGAAAAAATATATAGCTAGAAAATGAGAGAGTAGTAATATGTATTTACACCTCTCTTCTTCTTTCAGATATTACCCTCTCTGACTACAAAGACTTAAATGAAAGGCGGTAACGAATGAGGAAGTGCATTGAGGGAACGAAATGAAACTTCGAGAAGGATCAGTGGGGTATGCCAGCCTGGCTCCAGCAAGTTTCATCTTAAGCCTGCAGCAAACATTAAACCCATAAAGGTGGCAGGCATCGGGATGATAAAAACAGAAGGCAGGCAGCTGCCTGCACCAGGCAGAGTGAGGGAGCATGTTGCAGTAGGATAACATGCTTCACCCATCAAAGGTGTAGCAGTATGACTTGCACGGAATTTACAGGAGTTTTTATATTGGCACAATGGCACAAGTAATATCCATTTATTCATTTGCCCTACTAAGCCTTCAGCCTGCCTTTCTTGGGCCCAGGTTAATGTGGAGCCAGGGAAGTGCCTAACAGCTGAGATACACTGCAAACACCTCTTAGAACACCAGATCTTACTCACTCAGTTTCAACCAAAACAGTGCTGGAAAGAGCAAACGGCTCTTGCAAGACTAAATGATTTCATTTACACCACCAGAAGACTTTGGCCACACACTTTGTTTAAATTCTGAAGGTTTTCATTAACAGAAAGTAGAAGAAAACACCCCAAAGTACAGTTCCATTTATAAGCCTAGTTGCCTTCAAAATTACATAGCTGTGAATAGAAGGCAGCTACTGGATATAGTTAACTATCTTGGCCACTATGAGTACTGTGAGATTCTACAGTGGTAACAGTTCATAACCTGCTCGGTGTGAATAAGTTTCCTGGTATAAAGAAAATCAGCAAAAATTTACAAAATGAGACATAAACATGTAAGCTTGCAGTATGCAGTAGATTTGGAAACCTTGAACAACACTTAGTAGGCTTACAAGGGGCAATGAGCAAGAAATAAATGTTAAAGAAAAGGCCTTTTATAAAATCAATGTGCAAATGCTGCTTTCTAATGTTTCACTTTGGTTTTATATAAATGTATATCTGTTGCAAGAATTGACGATCACTTTCCCTATTTAATTAACATTCATGCTCCTGAGAAGGCACAGAGCCTTTCCAGTCAGGGTGAGAGCCGAATTGCAGAAGTCTTGTACCAGCATAAACTGGTAAGCATTTATACCACAGCAGCCTGCTGAAGGTTGGGATGTCTTATGTGGGTAAATGCTAAACCACGTGCCTTAAAAGAGCAAGGATTCCAGAGTCTGGTCTTCAGTGACGATTTGTGGTTTCCTATCACTGCATGAGTTATAGCACAGTGATAATGACTTAGCTTTTAGGATTCTCAGAATTAATGCCAGGGTTTGTTTGTGGGTTTTTTTATAAACCATCTGAGAAGTCTAGACTCTGCAGCACTAACAGAATTATGTGAAAACATTTGCATTGCTGGAAAACTAAATGAAAATGAGACTGTTGGCTAGATTTATTTTTCTCACCTTTCCATCTCTCCCCCTGCCCCAAGGAAATCTGCCCTTCTACTTTCAATCTTTCCCTGAGAAGAAAAAAAATGCATCTCTCTCTGACCATTGCTAAGTGGTTATAACTTTAATGAAATATAGAACAAAACTGATGCTTTTTTGTCCCTGGTTCCACCTCATTTGAAAATATCCTGTTCTCCAACAGAAAAGAATATTGTCTTGCTGTGTCCTCTTATCCCGTAGTCTGGCACGGAGAGGTAGGAACTCAGGAAGAGAAAAGAACCATCTAGTTCATCAGCACCAGTGGCAGTTCAATAAAATACAATATCCAGCCACCACATTTTTCACTTTGAGCTTCAAATATCTTTTGCTACTCAGACACATTCTCATTTTCCAGCTCAATCCTGTAATTATTCAATGACTGTTATTAATCTTAGCTTTTTCCCAATTAAAGAATGTGAGAATAAAAGATATGAATTTTTTGCATATATTACAATATTTTTGCTAATAATTATTACACTGGCCTAAAATATAATGATATAACACAATTTTACTGCACAATTACCATAGCCCTATCAAGAACAGCACTGACATTCAACAGAATCCCATCACTGGGCCACTGCACTCATTGTTAAGGCAGAGAATAGAAATCTTTACAAGATTTAACCTTCCTTCCCTGCTGCTCAGTAATACAAAAGTATTTAGGAACACTGAATACCACTACCCTTTCAACCTTCCTAATGAGATGTTACCTAATTCTCTGAGTAAGTTAAATGAAGGCAGAGAGAATAATAACTTCAAGAACTATATTTACAAACTAATCTCCTTTTTCTCTTCAGGAGTTCTAAGCATCCTTCACAAATCCCTACCTTTGGAAATCAGAGTAATACAAAGCTATAACAATGCAGATGAGTTAATCACCCCACCCAGCTAACAGATCTTTATTTCCAAAATTCAGGCCTGCTACTAAAGCAGAGTGATCAGGACTAATCAGATAAAGACTATTTAGAGTAAAAAAAAGCGAGAACTGTCGGATCAACGCATACGGCTGTGCACCATGCTCTTACTAGCATACAAAATCCCAGGTTTGTATAAACTGTAGTAAATGCAAACAGCACACCAGAAATGTCTATAGAAACAGATAAATAAAAACCTGGCTCATTCACTTTAACCACATTTTAAAGTCTAAAGGTTGGCATTACAAATGAACTTGATGAAAGTCTCAAATCACTTTCAGATATCTCATCAGTGCCTGAAAAGAAAAAATGGCGGAAAATCCATCAGGATGTGAAAATTAAGTTCCCATTTTAATTGTACCTTTCATTAACATCAAGTCAAACATCTTATAGAAATACTTCTTTATGAAAAGTTGTTCTAGTCGATTCCATGATTCTATATTATATCTGTTTATAGACAGCTATGGAACTTGACCTCAGGATACCAATGGTCCTTGTAGTCCATGTCAGCATGCCTAAGCCCATGATATTTTCACTCTTGTCTTCCTTGTGACAAAGCCTCCACTGTAGCCAGAGATCCATGGAGGCTGCACAGAAATGTAGACTGATTCACATAAATGAATAGCCTCAAGATGTGAAAATGTCTTTTTTGCATAATTAAAATAATACCACGTGGCTGATGAATACATTTGCAAGAGAGCAAGACTTTTACGCTTAAAACGAAGACCAAGACTGGTGATTTCTTGTACTTTCAATTCTTAATTCTACAGTTCTTACCCATTTCTCTACAAAAGGGACATTTTTTATTCTGTTCTAATACCCGCTCTATACCTGTTCTGTGAATGTACATTATTAGATGTCTGGGGCAAGTTTTTGAGCACAGGTTAGTGCATGATTTATTACATAATATATAGCCTGTCTGCAGCACCCTATATAAAGCCAGGGTATAGTGACTGTATCATGAAAAAACAATATACTGCACCATCTTGGTCAGCCAGGGTTAGTAATCACTGAGATTGTCACATTTATATTCTTCTTTCAGGTCCTGTATACTGAAGAATAAAGGGGTGATGCAGCAGAATTATAACTGCTTCTACTGACATAAAGATTCCCTATGCACCCCTCAGCTGGAAATTCTTAGGAATTTCTGTCTGAATACAATTCTTTCAGTTAGTCCCTGATGAACAGCTGCTAGTAAGACTGATCTGTACATTGTAATATTTTCAGCACATAAGTAAATAAATAAATAAATAAATGTGTCAGTAAAACTCCCAACACATGAGCATATTAAGCTATTATTAATAACATATCAATTTACATGAACAAATAATTGCTTTTTCATGAGGTAAACATGTCTTCTAGACGCTACTAGATCTCCATGAATTTGAAGTGTCTAAAGAGAAGCAGACTACTGTATGCAAGTGTCCATACTGTATGGATGAAAGAAACCAAAGGAAACCATCTTAAAACTTCATAAAAAACAGCTGTCTACAAGTACCCTGCATCCAGAGACAGAAAACTTGCCAATTCAGTGAGCACAGATGCAGACATCACCTGTTTCTTATTGGGGCTTACACTGGAAGCTAACCGTGGCACTAGGGATACCTTAAAAGCTGGTTTTCAAGTCCTGGCTTAGGCAGGAAATGCTGGGCTCTTATGCTTAAGGGTACAAGGAAAATCAGACTGCTGCCAGGCATGCCTGGGCACATATCCTGCAGGACATGCATTTGGGGCTTCCAGGCTGCTCGACACAGAGCTGGTGTGGTTGAGTTGGGAGTCTCTAAGCCCGAGAGCCTCACTTCCATCTGGGTCTTGGGTGAAGCTCTGGGACATCCTTGCCTCTTTCTGCACATCCAAGAACCGGCAGTCCCTGTTCAGCCTTCGAGTTGGTGCCCTGCTTTTCTTCCAGGACAATCCCACCAAGTTGCCTGCCCAAAACAACATTCCTGGGATTTCCTGACTTGGTTCCCAGGACTAATCTAGTCCTCAGCAAGCAGACCTGTAAGGAGATCTGGAAGCCTGCCCAAAGCATCAGACATGGGGAGGATACTCTGGAACATGAAATCCTGGGAGTGTTTTGCAGCTGCTGACTGAAAGCTGACGTGAAGCAGCACAGCAATCGAGAGGGATGTTTAAACAGTTGGCAGCTGTCAATATCTTTTGGAGTATATTTTGTATTGGAAATACCATGAGCCATTGTTTCAGAAAATTATTTTTTGTTTGGAATTTCTGGCTCATCTTTCTGTTTTGTTTTGAGTTTTTAAGAGATGAAACAGAATGAAAGCAGATTTCGTAAGATAAATTTCCCACAAACCGGAAACCACGGATGTTGCTCAGTGTGCCCTTCTTTCTATCTGTAACTTGAACAAACGGATCAGCCATGTTTGTATTTGGAAAGGATGTGGATAATAGAGAATACTAACCTTTAATGGCTGGTGGCAACTTCAATACATTTAAAGTACTATGGTTTAAAATAATGCAGTACAAAATATTGCTTCTCATTAGCATATAAATTGGTCTGTTAAAATCTTTAAATATATTTACACAATCATTAGCTTTGCTTACCTGGCAGGGAAGCTGGCAATAGTAAGCATTTTTGTGAGGCTTTCTTTTTTCCCACTTTCCACAAATTCTTGAAATTCTTATGGGGAAAAAGACCTTTCAAAACCAATGCCAATGCCCTGCTGACAGAGTGTAACTGGGTAAGAATATTACAGTCTGCCCCTAAGTATGTTAATTATCAGCTGTGGCAGGATCTCTGAGACATATCAGACTGTATCACCTCCAGGGCTCATAACCAAAGGAGAAACCCTGCCTTTTAGCAGGGTGCTGGCTAAGTGGGCTGAATCATATTACTATGTCATGAGCTTGTCTACCATGTGGTGATCTGCTTACAGTGCTGAACTCCTAAACTTACTCTGTGGTAACAGCTACACAGAATCTCTCCCAGTTTGTTACAGTTTCATCTGAATTACAAGGGGGGAGGCGAATGGAGGAGAAAAGGTACCAAAAAGTAAAAAAAAAAATAAAAAAATAGAAGAATAAACAGAAAATGAAAGAATGGAAAAAAACCATCCAAAACAAAAAAACAGTTTTCCCTCCTTGCCTTAAGTCTTCCTGTTTTGTGAACTAATCACTAATTCTCCCCCTCAATTGTCCTAAACAGGTTCCTTTAGAGTATCTTCTATTTTTGATTACTTCAGGTCTTTCACATTATTTCACTGATGTGTTTTACTGCTGGTAAATAGCAGCTTGGAATAACAGCATTCCAAGGCTGTCCTTTGTATTCCCTCAGTATTTCCAAAGGAGACAAGAGTCAGCTCATATACATTCAAATTGTATACAATTAAAAGACCCTCTTACAGTCCTGGACAGTATAAGCACAAATACTAGTGAATTTTAATGGTTAGGAATGGTTAGGTCCAAGCCAAGTGAAAAGCAATTCACTTCAGTGGGGAAACCCGTCTCTTAGTCTTGTCCTCACTCTCAGTGTACGGATTGTAAATAGACAGGGCTAAAAAAAGCATAGAGGCAGTCTCAGGTAAACACTTGATAGATGAATATGCTGTAATGGTTGTTTTTGTTACATTTTTTTCAGGTTAGCATGTCTGTGAAAAATTAAAAGCAACGCAAAACATAACAAGATCTTCTAAACTTACTCTTCTCCCTCTCATTCTGATACGAGGTGATAGAATGAGGAAGATAATCCAAGAAGGGAATCAGCATTGGGGAAGACATTAATACATATGCAAACACCGGTATTTCCTCCTTATGAATGCCCTTTATATGACAGAGCTGTCCAAACAGTACTTAAGGAGCAACAGCAAAATGCCTGACAGACAGGCATGATAGGTTACAGCTCAAAACATTTGCTTGCCAGACTGAAAGGGTGATTTTTATTTTTTTCTCTCTGAAAATCCTTTAAGGTGAATTCGCTCCATGACTGCTGGCACGCAGCCACTCTTCTATAAATTCATATTACAATGTTATATTTCTAATGGACGGGGTATGGTGTTTTTCCATTTTGCTAATGAGAAAAGCTAAAGGCCATTACTTGTTCTGATTAAGATCCCAAGGGAAGAAATGTGATGTGTATATTACTAGGCCATACGTAAAGGAAGTATGTGGCATTTCTAATCAATCAGATGAAAGGTAGAAAGAAAAAGTCTTATCCTGTGACTGCAGAGGAAGAAGATACAGGAGGGCAAGAAACCACAGAAAATGTCTTTAAAAGGTGACTTATGGGAATCAGTTATAATGATATTAGAATGATCAATGACTATGGCTACTATCTGGGAAGGATGTAATTACCAAAATGAAAACTTTCAAATGGAAAGCCTGATCAAGGGCAGAGGTACTGTCCTATTTCTCAGAGCACTGTCAGCTCTCACCCAGTCAATGTATTACTGTGTCCCTCACAAGCATTACCATACCACCAGGTTGACAAGTTACACACTTCCCTGGGGTGGGAGCAGACCCAGGGAGCAAGGAGTTGTGAAACTTTGCATGCAGCTCAAAAACATGGGTAAGTCTTGGCCCAAAGGCAAACAGAAGATAAGGAAAGACAAGGCTGGAAAAAGGGAAAATGGAAAAGAGAAAAGCCCCAGTCATGACTGGCCTTAAGGAAAGTTTTGCATTGGTGCACATTTAAAAGAAAGGAAATGTTGTGGACATTCATACAGTGAGCTATTCATTGTAAAGGAGATTGAACAAAAAAATGTACCAATGCTCAGTTTGCAGAAGGATACTCTGGAATATCTGCTAAGATGTTTCTATATGCAATTTCTACATGTTTAATCCTGATGGCGTAGAACTTTTTACAAATGATACCTGATTGAAATACTAAGTCCAGAGACATTTTTTCATTCCTTTTACAATGTCTATATAGTTACAGCTTGAAAACGCAACAAAATACATGCTCCAAATGGCAAATTAAATTAATAGAACCTAGAGATGGGTGTTCTAGGAGCAGACAAAATCCTTCGAATGTGTCATAACACATAGAGCTGCAGACATATTTTTAATAATATATTAATTTCACAGAATATTATAAATCACTGCTGAGCATTAAAACTGACAAAAAATCCAACATACTACATCCTTTCTAATGGTATTCCAGATTAAAGAAATATTACTGTCAATGACTGCAAAACTATAACAAGTGATAAGGCCAGTAGGATAAACTGTCTCATGCACTCTCCCCAGTCTAGGGAATTTAGCTTTCTTCTGTGGGACACCACTGCTTCTTTATAGATACTTGGGAATGCTTCAGGTAGATCCACCCGGGAATAGAAGAAAAGGCTATAACACTTTTCCCCATCTGCCTTAAAAGAATAGTCGCAAGAAACATGGGGACTGTGAATCTGGAAAATATCTTCGACCCTTCCTTTCATCAGAAGGCAATGCTGAGAGACATATTCTCTTAAATGTCATTGGTGACAAGGGATGCCATATACAGTGCTGGAAAAAAGTAAGAATCACAGCTGACAAAGCCCATTTACAAGCTATCAAACTGAAATTCAATCATCTTTAGCTTTCCTTACAGGCATATATTTAAAAAAACCTCTCCACAGGCCCCAACAGGAGTTTTCAGTGAACTTTTCTGATCCCTTTGCTCCACTGATGTGAAAAGGAACAAATGCTGCGTGAATGCATCTCAGCCGGTACAGGCAAGTAAGCAGGATGGGGGGGGGACAGCCTGGCCTCTTCTAAATGCTGCAGCCCAGTCAGCGAATTGTTTGTTTCAGGAGGATCTTGCAGAGTATCTATTTCTAGGCTAGGCTGTCCTTTCTTGGTTTTTGATGCACTTCTGGCTTTCGTGCATGGACTGACTGGAAAGCTCAGACGTTTTCATTTTGCACTGGTGCTCATGGATCAGCAAAATGTTCCCTTTCCACTTTCCTTTTACACTCAAAAAGGAAAAAAAAGATTAAATGCTGTGCAAATATTTGCAATGGAGAGAGTCTTAACTCCATGACACATTTTCTTGTCCAAGAATATGACAGAGATGACAAAATGGCCATTTTTCTATCAAATAAATTTATATCAACACCTTTAAAACCATTGGACTTTGCATGATTCACCTTACAAAGAAGGATTGCTGCTGACATATGAGTGTTATACTGAACTCCCAAGCTGCACTCCTAAAATACAAATTAGCAGAGTTCACATTTAGAAAGTGTAAAACTGGCTATTCCTGAAGCTGAAAAAGAGCATTTGCAGATTCCTCTCACTTAATGGCTGATGTCAGGGACAATGAATTTAATCTTGGGATGGAGGAGGGGGGTGGGCTGCCGGCCTGTCCAGGCGTAATATCCCCTAATAGCCTTGAAGGAATTGTAATTGTGAACCGAAACAGCATCTGCTTAACTCTCATCCTAGCCTCAGGACTGGAACTTTTTGCTTGTTGTGAAGGATCATGAGAAAGGCTACACAGAGCATGAAGATGAAAACAGAGTGAGATTAAAACCATTAAATACAACCACCAAGACACAGCTGTCCATAGTACTAGTGAACTCAGGGAAATATAAATGCCAAAATGTATTTGACATTCATGATGTATTTTGGCATGGCAATTTAGAACACTGAGCTGTCTGTAAACTTCTAGTTTACAATCTTTTTCATTATTATTATAGAGGACTGATTGTTACAGGTTATTCCGAGAAGCAAATAAGTTTCAGCGCTAGACACACTGAAGAGGTGAGGATAAAGCCAAGAAAATATAATGCTGATCATGACATTTTACAGAAATTAATGAAAAGGAAAAATGGATTTATAAGCCTTGAAATGTATCGCTCTTTTCTTTGCCTTCTGTTGCAGGTTAATTACTTTACATTTTTCCATCAATCATTTTGATTTCCAATTCTTTTACACTCAGTTTTAAACAAATGATAGAAATTTCAGGAAGGTTGGTGGTCTTTTGCTCTCAGTAGTTGAGGCGCAAGCTATACAAATAGAATAAGGAAACCTCCTTCAGTCTATACATTGAATGGAATTTGTTTCTACTATTTCCATATTTCCCATAACACATCAGGGAGATCTGAAGTTGTTGCTACTTGTATTTTTAAGTTATGAATAAACTTTGTGTAATATAACAGTTTGTCTAGAAGACGTAAAGGAAAAAAAAAAAGATAACCTTTTTCTTATGCCAAAGTACAAAACCTCAATTAATAAAAAATACAATTAATTGAATTATGGCCACCTTGATAAAGCAACCATTTATTACCAGAAAACTAAGATTTCTGAGAAAAGTCCATTATCTTCACAAGAAGATAATCAGCCCTACTAATAGCTAGTGAGGAGAACCTGCATATTAAAATGAAGGCAGCAAAATAGTTTCTACTAGAGAATTATATTTGGCTACTAAAATTTTGAGCACCAATTTGGATTCTGTGGATATAGGCAAGGTCATGGGTGGGAATAGCATCATTGCCACATCCTCACTTGACCTTGTTGTTATATTTTTGTCACTCTGACTAACACTACCAAAAATGGTCATTGTAACGAGAACAAATACAACCCTTTTTTTTAGCCCAGTGCTTATGTTTTAGGTAGGAAGGGCTGGTAGCAGAGCAGAATGAGGGTTATATCAGTACTTGAGGAAGTGAATAGTCAGGTGCCTTAGTGGTTGAAACAAAAAGGTCAGTCACAGCATCTTTGGTCTATACTGCAAACCCTTCATACAGCTGTGGATGGCAGACCAGAGAACACAAACAGCATGAAGTTTTTTACCAGTGAAATCAGTTTGCATCATAGAAATACTATACTGATGTGAGGGAAACACTCAAGGGAAACACACTCAGCACAGGAAAACGGAGTTGAGGCTGGTGAATGCACCATAATTTGGACATTGAGATACTAAACTCTTAAGAAACTGTCTGTTGCTGTATTACAATGCTAAAATTAAAAGGCCAACGTCAGTAGCATACAGGTGTGCCTATCACATTTGAAAACAATAACGAATCCCAAAGGATAGAGCAGTCCTCCACAGGACTGGGAAACAATTTGCCTTTTTGACATACAATTGCTCCCTTGGCCCATCCAGACATGATGCAGCTCTCGTCTGCCACACAGTAGAAATCTGCCATGTTCAACAGTTCATTTACCTTGCTAGAAAAACAACTCAATTCAGCAAACTCCCAAATTCACCCAATGCAGCTGCTCTCAAACCCCTTGTTACAGCTTAATGAAATGTGCTGACCGAGCTGTTTCATAGTAAGCATTAGTTATAGCATAACTCTTCTCCCAAATTGAGTCTTTTAGGAGCAAGAGGATTCTACAGCGCCGTGGCACTGACACAGAACCACCCATAACTCACAAACAATAATAAAATACCATCTGAGGGCACAGAGGTTATTGCCATCAGCAGCTCCCTTTGGAATTGTAAATCATTTGAACAAAGCTTGCCCTTTTTTTGAGAACTTCAGGCTGAAATCACTGTATAGCCAGGATCCCAGTGTCTTACAGTGTATGAAGACTCTACTTTAGGTGCCTTCATTTAACCTTGTTTTACAAAAGAGCTAACCCTGAACAGGCTGCTCTTTCCAGATGAAAATAAGAAAGATATCTCAAAAGTACTGCCAACTTATCTTAGAGGAAGTTTAAACTTTTGTGCTATCAGTTTGCCAAACACCTGATAAGCCGTGCAGATTAACTGTGAAATGCACTGTGCACTGAAATTCAGTGGGATACACTGTGGGAAAAGGCAGTGAAATTCAATGCAATATTATTTTTGCTAGCATCTGCAGGTCCAGACCTTTGCCCAACACACAGGTTATGTTGTTTCTGTCACTGTGATTACAATATGAAAAATACTGAACATCCTTCAAATTAAATTAACTTTCAACTCATTTGTGTGAGTTTTCAATAACGTGGCAATGTGTCAGCCCCAGAAACACTGCAGCATCTATAATCTAGTGTTTCTTTGACAGTCCCAGTGCCCCTGAAAGTGTAGTTTTCCCTATGAGAAAACGCTGGGAATGTAATTCAAAGGTTGCTGCTCAGAGTAGCAACATTTTGCTTAACAAAATGTACTTATCCCACTGAAAAAAAAATAAAGCCAAAAGCAAGCAGCACAGTAACTAATCCACACACACTGAATCAATCTTAACTCTTGGACCCAAATGTTGTTTTGTAAATGAATACTGTGAATGGTCACTTGCAACATATGTTTACTCTTTGACTGTGTGAACTGCAGACATCATAAATAAAATGTTATTTGGATGTACAACACTTTTCTGAGTCTTAGTACATCATGCTCAGTAAACATTTTTAGAAGTTTTTACAATTTCCTGAATTCTCAGTACTTAAAAGAATAGAAAATAAAAATTAAACTATATTACCTGTTTTGAACCGAAATAACAGTATTTGTTTGCAATGAGAAACAGAGGTTGAAGATGAAAAAAGGCTGTTGGACCATTGCTCTGGTTTTGTGTCAACGTCTGAAAGTCCCTCCTGCAGATTTTACGGTGTTTGGCCCAGTTGAGTTCTAGATGTCCCAAACAATGACCTTTCATGGTTCATTTCAAACACTAGTCTAGCTCTCAATATATTAGCAATTTCTGCAAGATATTCAAGTTATGCTTTCCCTATTTCACCTTCAGATCCTAATTTATATTGCTGGCAACATTACAACCATCTCCTCCTTTCCATTGATGCCCTTCACATACCTACACTGTACTACCAGCTATTGTTGTTTATCACCTTCACGCCCTTTCCTTTCAGCTAAAGTTTACGGCATTTGTGATTAAAGTTGATACAATTCAAGTACTCCACCTTAGACAGAACTGGTATTGTGTGAAGGACTGCAAGATTGCTTAGCAGAAAGTAGTCATTCTTCCGTATAATTTATCATGTTGTTCTTTTCCATTAATGATACAGGCCCTTCAAGGATTCCATGACTTCTCGCTGTGCTTACATGCACTTGTAGCATGTAGAGACATGATCACAGGACTGTTTCCCAGCTCTTGACAGAGAAGAGCTGTGGAAGCACCACCTCTGGGAGACACTTCTTGCTTTTCACAGTTTTGAAAAAAAAATAACCCTCACCTCTCTAAGATCCTCAAGCTTGTCTTGGGTTACAGAGGCCCCATAGAGTTTGTCTGCACCGCTATGATTTGGATTCATTACTTCTATAGAAAGCCATATTCATAATTTCTGTCAGAATCACCTGAGTCTACTTTAAACACAGGCAGGACAATAAAACCAAATTTCATTCTAATAAGGCAAAGAGATATGTTCTGGATTACAAAATGGAAAAGGCATTTACAAAAGAGAAAGACATCAAAAAAATACGGATGACAGACCTAAAATTTAGAGTACTTTTGGTTTCCACCTTTTATTGAGTTTTTCAGTTGTAGGTGTGGCAGGATGTTTCAAACCTAGAATTATTTTCAGCTCTTTTTAACCTGTTATTTATTCCTCTTTTCTACTGTCTGTTAAATAAGGATCCTTTTTCAACTAAATCTTATATAAATCTCTAAAGCCAAACCAAACTAAACTAATCTTCTCTCCCTAAAACCTGCATTGCTATTTTCACTATCAGCACAATTTAACATGAATATGTGTGAACACATACTTTTTCCCTCTTAACATTCAAAGTTTTTAGGGAAATGATCTAGCAAGATGAGTAGCTAGAAAAATGAGTTTGCAATCTTCGGTCATCTCTAGCAGACATATGAACAAATTTCTGGGAGTATAAATAAAGGAGAGCCTTTTGGGGAAGGTCATGCTGCAGACCACTAACTATGTCAGATACTATAAATTTTATGGTTTCTGGTTTCTACTGACTATTCCTAACTACAAAAGTTCATTTTACATGAAGCGCATGGCTATCATTAAATAGCAAACATGCTTTGAAAGAGGTGGCTTTGAACTACATTACTATTGTTCTTCAGTGTCCTTCAGGTAGCACTTACAGAAATCACAAAATACAGCTACAGCAGTCACATGTAAGAAAATATATGACAAACAAGACTCTAAATATTCCAGTTCACAGATACGGGAAGTAAGCTGCAAATTAATTACATGAATGACATTTGTCTGATGATGAAAATGAAGTTATATAGTTACGGCTTTTCTGGCTGATACTTTTTGCTTTGCTGATCCATCACTGTTCCTTTGTGTTAATTTAACATTTTATCACCACAACCAGGGAGTTGAGTCCTTCTCTGAAAGGGAATCTGGGCTAATGTCACTTTGAGTTGGTAGCTGATACCTCAAAGACAGGCAAGGAATCCTCAACAAAAGCACTTTTCATTTGTGGAAGTGTCACGTGAAGGTAAAATTTAGCACACAAGAAAAGCTACTGACACTCTGGGCTCGTTCGAAGGGCTGCTTCAACCGAAAATGGAATTCCTTCCATTGGTGTTTATTCTCCTTTGAAATTCCCCTTTCTCTGCCTATGTCAGGCAGTGGCTTCAAAGCTAGGCACAAATTGCACAAAAAGGCAAACAGTAAGCCACTACCAACAAATGGTAGGAATGTAAAGCTGAATTGAGAAGAGGAGGAATGCTACAGAAATCGAAATTTATAAACTCTTATTAGTTACAAAATACAATCTAATGACTGCTATGGTCAAATATCGACTGAACCCCCTGCTAAGACAGCTGATGATAAAGACCCTCCTCTACACAAGGGCTGATCAGCCCAATTCCTACAAGAATCTGCGGGACTTCAGGATGGCCCCAAAAGGGGAAAGATCCCAGCTTTCCTTGTTCACCCTAGCAGGTGTTGGCCTATACTGTCAAGTTAAGATTTTTTCCACCCTGCTGCTGCACCTGCGAATGTTTCTTTATAGAAATGTCAAATCTATTTTTTAAGATTGCTAACCTATTTGTCTCCATAATACTTAGTGGCAGTGGATTCTGCAAATTGAATAAATGCATCAAAAAGTTATTTGTTCCTTGTTGACTGCTTGGAATCCAGTGCTTTTCAGTTGCACTGAGTGCCCCTTTGTTATCCCAAATTATGCATCAGGCAAATTGGAGCTGCCTTTCAAAAGGCTGTTTGGGAAGGAAGGTGCAGGAAGAGTTACTTGTTTTTTATAAATCTTAAGGGAGCTTATGCTGTTCTTTGCAACAAGAATAGTTTCTCCTTAAGCGGATCTCCTGCCCCAGACAGCCCCATGTTGTTAATCACCTGCATTTGCCCTGGACCTTGGCTGAGTAAATGGACAAGGATGATCTCTTAGTTGCAGTATGAACTAAGGTAATTTCACTTGCAGTGGGTTCAGTCCTATATTTTCCACACAAGCAGTAACTGAAACAGTCAGTCAATAAATAGAATAAAAGAGCTTTAAGATTAACAACTGATAATGTGAAAGGCACAAGATTGCAAAGAAACTTTGCTCCTGTAACTGTCCAGGGACCTTGCAACATACAATTAGAATAACAGAGTGCTTTTTGAACAAGGATCTGAATATCAGGGGAATGCAAAGATGTTTCAGCTCTGTGTAGTGTAGTATGTGCAAATAGAATTGCAGATTAAACATGAAAAAAAACACCCTATCTAACAAAGCAGTTATTCTGCTGAGGCCTTTAGGTGACATTTTAAACCACTGGTGACCATGGAGCATCTAAAGGAAACAAAAGATAAAAAACTTATAACAAGCTTGTTGTTCCATTGAAGGGTTCTGGAGATATCATCAAGCTCCACTGGCAACAGAAAGAACCAACAAAGTGAAAGATAAGACTGATGTACCTGCATAACAAGCCTGTTATTCCAGTGAGAGATAACTGGTGATACTATAAACCAGGAAAGCTGAGTTGTTAGGGTAGTTTGCAGTTTCATTAGAATCCCACATTGCATAAATGCAGTTCTTCCACCTGACTGCATTTTTAATGCAGAGGTATCCAGAACAACTAAACATTTATTTTTTTAAGTGGGTTTTGTGTTGTTTGTTTAAAAAGTGCAAGGAAGAGCTTATTTTATAAGTTGCCTATTATGTTTTTACATTATAAGCTGAGTGAACTATCTACAAGCGTGAAGAACAATTAAGCAGCACAGTTGAGCTAGCAGTTTCAGTAAAAATCTGGCTTCTACTCACTCTCCCACTGGTGCAACCTCAAAGGTTTAAGATGGAACAAGGCTACAGTAAGGCGGTTCCAAAAGAGAGGAAAAAAAAGAAGCTGGAATTACCCCTCTGCCAACAAGGACTAACAAAGGCTGCCTCAATCTGTTAGATGACACTGGAACCCAAGTGGTGTCTGAAATGGATGCTAACAGCAGGGAGGGGAGAGAAACTCAAACCCAGAAAGCGCAAAACAGAAATCTTCTTTCAGGAATGAGCAGCAGAGGAGAAAGAATAGAGCAGATCTTCTTCCCACTGAAGAGGCAGATTATTGCTGCTGACGGCCAAACGTGGAAGTGCCGCAGTAAAAGGCAGCCAAGCAACAGGGACTTACAGCAGCGATCCGACTGCTCAGTTTTTATATTTCTAAAGGTTTTTGTATTATATCCACTCAGGCATCAATCACAACTTTATTAAACCACAAAACAGATGTCAGTTCAATGGCTGTATCGGAAACATTTTGAATGACAGGCTGATGATGGAACAATTCCAGCCTCCATACATTATTAAACACATACTAATGCTGCTCTTTCAATGCTGCCCTTACAGACTCCCTCTATGGTACCTTTTTTAACAGCAGACCTAATTGCAGATGAATATTACATAGGAAAAACAAAACTTACTGTAATAAATAATGATACTAAACTAGTAAACAAAAGAAAAATTTCCATGTTAAAACTGGTTGTCTGTCTTCACATTGTGTTTCCTGGCATTAAGATTTTATTTTAATACAATTGCAGGAGCTGAGGGTGGGTTGTCACCTTACTCAGAATATTCAGAGTTATTGTCTTTTTGTTGTAATCTTGACATAATTTACCCTTAGATTTTCTTTACTTGTTTGTCCACAGCCAGTGCACCCATGTAAATGCTTTCTGCTCTTTTTGAGTGAAAAGGTAACATGAAAAATACATACAAATATGGCAGAAATCATCCCTTTGGCAGATTCTAGATTCCACCCCTCTGCTTAACTCCAGATTTCAGGCAGACTGGGGAGGTGATCAGAGCATCATACTTGCCTTTCAATTAATTGGTAATATAAACTGTATTTTCACTGGCAAAAAATAATTTGATTTTCATAAGGGCAGAGAGGAATTATGTTCTTGGTGGATGAAACACAAAGCACAGTAAATGGGAGATGTAAATGCTGTACAAAATTCTCTCACCGGAACATAAGGTCGGGCTGCCACAAACTGCAGACCATTACCTCCTCTCTTCCCTGGTGTCTTATACCATCCTTTGGTCTGGAGTATGTGCTGCAGCTGTCTGTTTCTATGATGTGGGCAGTGAAATCAAGTAAAGATGGATTTGGGGTTTTCACTTGGCCTGGCATCTTGATAGTCTTAGTGCATACCCCTGATTAAGGAGTGTTTAGTATAGCAGAGGTGTCTGATTTTATGCACACAATTCAATAATAGATAAGAAATAAGAATATGAAAAAAAATAGAATAAAATAAAATACATGTTCTTTGGGGATTTTGGAGAGAAAGAAAACTTTCCTAAACAAAATTCTTTGTGCTTTCTGGTCTGTGGTTACTGCAGCCAGTTACTGAAGGCTTCCCATAGCACAAGGGGAAGGCAGCTGGCCATGAGTGGGTTTTTTTTGTTTTCCCTTCTGAACTGGATGGTCCCAGCTGGAAGCAAGCCGCCCTGCCAGCATTTAGCTAGAAATGCCCTCTCTGGGCTGGTGACTATAATAATCAAGTGCAGACAGGGATGGAGGCAGCTGCCACCCAAAATCCTATGGGTTTTAAAGTGTGCTTCAGGACTAAGACATCAAAACTCAAATGCAGTTTTTGGTTGATGCAGGAATTGGCAGAGGCTGCTCTTACAGAGGTAGCTTGCCTCACTGAAGGGCTAAAGAGTGCTTCTCCAGGAATGGTCTCTCCTGTGGAATGATTCCAGGCTGGGCAGAGTATTTTAATCTTTTAGAGAGCATCTAAAGGCAGAGTAATTCCCACAAGGTATGAGGCATGCATAGGCCCTTATGCTATTTCTCTAGCTTACTCACTAAAGAATAGATTTTCTGTTGAAGCAATATTTTAGAAACCCAGCATTCATCCTGAATCAGGCAGGTTTGGAAGTGGGTTTGAAGTCAACTCACACTTAAGTGACCACAGAGGGTTGCTTTGGCTGAAAAATGTTACATTAATTAGCAAAATGGTTTGTCTAAGGAAGTGAACATATGAAAGCCTTTTAACAAAAAATGCTTTGCATACTGGAAGCTTTTAAATTAAATTGGGACAGTTACAGCCAATGCTGAGCAGAACCATTTGTGACTTTCTGGCTTGTTTGCTTCAAAAAATCTCTCTGGTTTCTTGCATGACAGCTGGTGGCTCTTTATGGCACCCCCTTGCACAGTTTTAAGGATAAGATTAAAAAATATATTAAGAATATAAGCATATAGTCTTTGTCTTATAACACATAAAACTTAGTCCTGCTGAGGTACTCACAAGGGCATGGTTTGGACTTTGTCCAATTTGTCAAGGCTTTATGCTCAATGCTCCTCTCTCTGAACTGAAATTCAGACTTCAGAATAAATGAAGTAAAATTATCTCTAAATGAATCATATGTGTAAATAGGTTGTCCCTTTCCTTCACGCTTTTTTTCTGGAACAGAACACATTAGGAAGCTACAATTTCAAGTCAGGATGGATACATCTAACAAAAATGCTACTGGCAGCCCAAATCCTGACGCTCTCCTTTCAATTTCTGACAGGATGAATTCTTGATGACCTCCATGATTATCCTGCTTGCATGAGGACTTTAACTGAATATAGTCCTGATGGTGTTTTTACCAAAGAGAAGTCTTGTATGTGATAAAACAGAATGTCACTTGAGATTTATGAAAAGCCTATGGATATTGTAACACCCATCAATCATTTACTCTTTCTTGCTCTTTAAGTTTTCTGTAAATAAATTAGGAGTTTTAAAGATAGTAAACATAAACCTATACGGTATACCTCTGAAAGTATTTCAAGAAGTTATCAGGGAATCCTGTGACCTTGAAAGATAAGACTGTATAAAGAGCTACAAAAAAGAAGGAAAGATTTCTTTCAATTGCGGTAAACTAAATTCAGGATCTTATTATCACCCTCTAGATCACCCACTGCCTTTCAGAGTCCATCGCCTGCCTCCCCAGATGATTTGTTACTACAAGCATTGTAATAGCAGTCTCAAGTCAGAAGAGAACATTACCTGGGACTTTCATAGCACTAAGACTGTGAGAAAATCATCACAGAAGACAATGTGCGTAAAAGTTGTAGAAATTACAATGACAAACAGAAGGAAAAATTCATAAGAGCTGCCCAGCAGCACAACCATTTTCCATTTCTTTGTCTTAATTTCTAAACACACTTTTGAGTGACAGTAATTACACATGCAGAAATTCTCAACAGTCCTCGTGTTTCCTGCAATTTCATGTCCTCAGAGGGGAAAAATGATGGTATTAGATTTAATTCCTACATCTTTTGACTGTTGAATTAAACATTTAAAATAACAGGAATAAGCAACAAACCATCATATTTAAGTTTTGTCAGAAATAAAAACAGAAGTCTCAGATCTTACCAGAGTTTTTCTTAAATAAGGGTGGAAAGACACTGGAGTTAAGTGGTTAAGTAGACACAGGGGGCTAAGTAAGTTTGTGGAGATGCAATTTTACTCTGTACCTATTCAGTTTTAAAAAATGGTTGGAAAACTTTGTTCCTATCGATTAGTATCAATAGGAGAAATAAATAGAAAAAATTCTAAATGCATAATAGATCTTTCAAGTAATTATTATGTGAAGAGAATGTGTGATAAAGACATAAAACTATAATGCTTATGCCTTCATTTTCTTAAAAATATACGTGTACATGCAGGGTGCACACATTCACATATCAAACTACGACTTATTTTGTGAAGGCTTTTGTACTTTAGGAAATTTTCAAAGAGTTGCTATAATTTTTATTGAGTATATTTTACCCTTCTCTGACTCTGGGGGTGTTACTTGTGTCTAACACAGCTTAAAGAGAAAATAATTGTTGAAATCTGCATGTTTAAATATATACTGGAAATACAGCTGACCTTGACCCAAAGTCACATTTCTGAGCCTGGAGCAAATTGTTATGGCTGGCTGCTATGGTTTAGAAGTGAGTAGCAGATCCTACCATGAAGGCAGAACTCCCATTTCCTAGAAGCATACAACTTTCTAGATTGACGTGCAAGAAATTTCTGACAAATTGATATTGGTTTATATTTATATGAGAATTAGTACAGATAATTCCTGCTAAGTACAGAGCAGGTTTTGTTGACCTACTGTTTTACTACTCATAGTACTTTGTCATTTTTGTTCTATAATACCTAGTGCTGACTGTATGATGGTTTTAGAAACATATCTGTAAATACATGTTTGTGTGACATAGTGATATGAGGATATTTTTTGTGTCATACATCATGTTTTCATCATAATGAAAGGCACTTTGACATCTTTGCTTGGACAGGGCCAGAAATCTCTGGACATGGAACAAAATCAAAGCAAACCATGACAATATTAAAATGGCAAAAAGATGAAACACTCAAAACCCAGGAGCAATAAATTACCTTGAGAAACTCAGTAAGTTTTGCAATACAGAAAGAAAATGGTATAATCTATGCTCTTACCGTTCCTGTTGTGCCCAAGGAAAGGTGGTTCATCTGTTGGGTCAGGGGGCCCATCATGCTTGCTGGCTGCATTGACATAGTGTGGTCCATTGTCGGTGTTATCACAGCACCCTAGAAACACACATCATTTACACTTCAACATTTCACTTAAAAAAAAAGAAAGAAAAAAGCAGCATTCTCTAAATGAGTGAACCTGGCTGAAAACTTGACATGAATCTTAAAAGACACTAATATATCTGTCAGAAGAAATACGTTTTGTTCCTCTTGACAACCAAGCTACACACATGTATTATTTGTACTACTAATGAGGCCATTTTATGTCGGTTCCAATTAAACGTCATATTTTACTTCATTGACAAACAAATGCATATGTTCTTTCTATGATGAATGCTACTGTAAATTGCAAAATGCCTGTCATTTCTATTTTACCATATTCTATATGGAACAATCTTACAGACAGAACACATATGTCCCCAATTTCCTCTGACTTCTAAAACCTTTAGTCTTTGAGATCTTCAACCTGTTATGGTAATTATCTTGGATTTTTCCAGTCTCAATTAAGAACCCTCACTCATGACACTTTATAGCTTATTAAGTAAGACCAGCTATTGACGGTAAGTTTGGTAGTAACACCCACTTAAAACACATACACAGTGTTTAAAAGCATTTTTCTTCTCCACGTGAAAAACAATGACATTAATAACAAGCAGCACATGAACTAAAGCAAGAGCAAGACTTTGAACAGAAATGAAACAAAAGACGTGCCAGAGGAGCTTTGAAGAAAGCTTCTTTGTCATTCATATTCCTGGGATTTTGATCGCCCACTCCCCAAGGTACCATGTTGGTAACATCATGCCTTAGTGAAGTGTTGACTCTCTTCAGTTTTATGGTGTAAAATACTGTTTCCTGTAAGTCAGAAACAGAGTGGTCCACTCTTTCTCTTGTAGTTAGTGAAATAAGGAGGCATATCCAGCCATTTCTTCATAAAAAATAATAGCTCTGCTTTGTGCATATGTATGTTTGTGTGCACACATTACAAATCTCACAATCACTTCTATGAGAAAGTGGGGAAAATATGGATGAATGTATTTGCTTAAAAAAAGGGAAAACCAACTTTTTTTTTTCCATTGAGATTACTGACAAATCCGCCTCTGGACAGGAATTTAAAATAAAATAGTTCCAAACACCTCAGCACACCTGTTCTTAAGTGTCTGTCTCAGCTTTATTACTGTACAGCTATGTGACTGCATTGCCCAGGATCTGATCAGAAGCAAAAGATTTCAAATTTTCAGTCATAAATAAAAACTAAACAAAAATAAAAAATGCTGGGGAAGTGCCTATTAATTTTTTTCTCACCTTCCAGCAATATTTTGTCTATGCACGTCCTATCTGAGAAGAAGTAGATTCTGCAGTCTCTGTGAACTCATTATTTGCATGCAATGGCAAAGAGGAAGTAGGCTTAGCTTGGTCAGTCCTTTCTGAAATACCCTTACCATACATGCTTGTTTTGTGTCACATAGAAGATTACATTTCTTGCGCTGACAAGAGTCCCTAGAGAAGTTTGGCAAATCACAGAAACTAGCCTCTGTAGAATATCTGTCATGATTCCAAGTAAATGCTTATAAAACAAGTTGATCAGTGTGCAAGTATCCAACCTGAAGTACTTGCGAACACGTTGGCTGTTTTCTTGACTATGCTAATTTGCACTGGTTTGCATTGATTAAGCCATTGATTAAGTCATTCTAATGAACTACCACAGGGCTAACCTTCTCCTTGTTGGCACTGGTCCTTACAAATCAAGATAGTGACAAACTTTCACCACAAAATTTCTTCCAGCACAGTAAAGTTAATATTTTATTCAAAAAAAACCTTCTTTCTTCCTTACATGACATTTCTCTTTCATGCTTCTATATTTTTCCTGAAAATCTACCTTTTTGCCAAAAGTCTGAATGCAAATCTGTGGGGCATTCAACCCATTTGGCAGTCCCTGCATAGCAGATTCAGTTCAAGAGTCTGAAGTAGCACCATGCCCAAGGAAAACAGTGCTCTTGAGGTATGTTCAGAATCAGTGGCCCGGGACACCATGCAGTCAGAAGAGTTGTTGGGGTTTGGACACCCACCTGTACTTTTTGGTTATGGTAAGAAATCATTCAGCTTTGTGAAGACCAAATCTGTCAACTGATAAATAGTTCTCAATTCCCTCTAGAAGCAGTTTTCTCCTTTGGCTTAGAGATGGAGAACTGTGTCAGGGCTTTCTGTGACAGACAAGGTGAGCTCACACTTGTGATGTGTGATGAGGGTAGGCAGAAAGTCACACCCGCACCACAGCTTCATGTAGCCCTGCACCCTCAGCAACAGTGGCTGCAATTAATTTAGGATGTCCTAGAGTCTTAAAACACCAAGCTTTCTTTGCAAGGATGTTTATTGCAAAGGTATGGTTGGAGGAACCTGCTGTGATTATAGATGTGACAGACTGATAGCTATTCCTGTGTATAAATTCAGGAACCTGGAAATGAAGAAGGAGCAGCAGTGAAGGAAGACTTATGATTTAGTGTAGCAAACACAAGTGCCAGACACTCAGTGGAAAAATCTGATAGCAAATGTCTTTCAGTAAACAAGAAGACAGACAGGTTTTGCAAATAAACTATTTAAAAAAAATAGGGATTGAAAAGAAAATATATCAAGCACAAAAAAATTACTGAGAGACAGTAAACATATTATTTTTAAATAGAAAATACATATATTCTAGTCCCTAAACACATCCTGTTTAATACATTAGGAAAAGAAGTTGGGAAAACAAATCAAGTATTTGCAGCTTTCCTAAGACAGCTTAAGATATTTGAAGCTGACAGCTACCTAGAGCAGAGAATTACATGCATTTGCCAGACTATTAATTCATCAGAGTTTGCAGAATCCTCTTGTGATCACATAGGGAAAAAAAATTATACTTAATTAAGGAAATATCGTCTGGTTGTTAGGGCAACACCCAGTCTCCAGACCATAATGCATTTCATAATACATGCTGTCAAGTCCATTCATATTCAACTTATTTAGCTGTAGAAGACAACAATGTCTTGCATCAGATGTTGCCATCATATTAGAAGTAATTTGATTCTTTTCAGCCTGTAATAGGTATTTGCTGATAATCATCCACTTGGCGACTGGCAAAAGCTACAGCAAACATTTTTCATCTGCATCTGTTTGGATGTCTGATTTTACTGAGTTTATGAACTGTATAGAGAGACATCTTAGCATGGCATAATACCACTGAAGGCCCAGATTAGTTAAAAAAACCTGTAGAAGAAATTATGATGAGGTTTTTGCCACTGCCTTTGCCAAAAGTAGTTGGCCTGCCAGTTATTTAAGTCTGCCCTGTTGTCTCAGTATGATTAATATTTTTTTATACTTCCTGCAAGAAACTGGTTACTATAATGACTTTTAAATTTGGCAAACTATTCTTGGCATAAAACTTGTCATACTATTCTGTTAATGCTATAGTGGCTTTAAAAGAAATTAACAGGGCAAATGGTAAGGAATCAATGACACAGAAGAAAACGCACAATTATAGCAACCCTGTGATAAACCCAAGATACATTTGTTGACATACAGACTTTAATTTCTCTTCACTTTATTCGAAAGGCCTTGCTGTTTTAAAATTCTCTAAGCTCTATGGACATACCTTTCATGTAAGAAAGTGAATATATTTATCTGAGAATGTTTTCTAGTCCATTATTTGCAAAGAAGAAGTCTGACTTCATCAACTACGAATACTGTTCACTCCCTGTATGGCAACACTCTGGAATCACAGGAAGGACACTAAATACAGACTGTTTATTGCATTAAGTAAACTTCTTTAAATGCTTGCCAATACCAAATACCAAAAGGCTTTTATGTTGGTACAATGACACATGCCACCTTACGTGCTTTGAAGGGTGGGAAAGAGACATCAGAAATAAAAAGTGTATTAGGAGGCTTTAGGAACAGAGAGTTCACTAGTTGAGAGATGCACTTGGGGGCCAGTGGGTGGAAGATTAGTTAGTCCCAGCTTTCTACAATAATGAACTGTATTAAAGGCTTCTGTTTTATTCCAGTGTTCTAATACTGATATTGGACTTAAGGCACAAATACCAGCTGAATAAATAGTTTTTAAAGCTCTCAGTAAGCATCTGCTTATTTGACAGTTTACTTTTTCTTTATTTAGGAAGTTTTAACAAGTTAAGCATACTTACAAATTCTAGTTTGTAAATACTGGCCAATGTAAAGACAACAAATATCACAGCAGCAAACTTACTTTCCAGATTTGTTTACAGACACATTGTGCTGTCATATAAGCACCAGGTCATTGCATCTGAAAAGTTATTACCATACTACCAAGCAAATGTCTTTATGTTATCAAGAACATGTTGTTTCTTGAGGTGTTATTAAACTGAGTGAAAGGATGACTTTATACTTATCAGACAGACATGTCTGTCAAGAATTAATATGAAAAAACCCCAACATGCATACTTTTTTTTTGCAGATAAATGTACTCTCTCTGCATACCGAATAATGATGACCATATTTATATTGATTTACTCTTCTGTCTAGATAGACTTGTCTCATCTGGATTGCCTCTTACAGACAACAGAAGAAATAGGATCCCCTTGTCAGAGCAGTGAGCCTGGTGAAGTACTCTGAACTAGCTATTAAATGGCCAAACTTCCGTGACTACAGTAGGATGATTAAAGGTAGCTGTGAAATCCTCTCTGCTCTCTGTCATCAACTCTGCTGGGAATACTTGTTGATATTTCGTAAAAACTGAATAAAAACATATTCTTCTTTTCTCAATGAAAAGTTACCAATTACCTTGGCATTTAGTAGCTGATAAGAAATAAAATCATGATTTGAGTACAGTGAAGAAGATCTGAAGACATCAACTAATAATGTATATTTTGCAAACTTTAGGATTTGTTTTCATTTCATAACATTGTTGAATCTAAAAGCTCAAACCCTGCACTAAATTAAAGCAGCTTTAATTCTGGAATGGACAAACCCTGATACAGACCTTCAGCAACTTTGAGTCCTGTTTCTGTGGCAAATATTAAATCAAACTGTAGTATTTCTAATCTTGGGCATAAATTCAAATTCTTACCTGACATCACCTTCATACCTTTGTTGAATTTCCTTGGAGCAACAGACACATTTGCTTTCTTTTTCTCAATTTTTTTACTCTGTAAGTTTGTGACTTTTTTTCCTCAGTTGAAAGTATGTGTCATAGGTCCAAGACAGTTACCACCCAGAAGTAACTGGTCTTAAACGATTAAGGATCCAAATATAGTGTGGTAAACAAAGAATAAGGTGACCCTTGTGTACCACCTTTCCTATAGCAATGGCCAAGGTTTTGGATGTTTTTTTCCCATTGTCCTTCTTGCCTTTAGCTGTATGTCCTGTCTCCTAGTTTGAAATACAGCTTTTGATAATATACAGATACTAGCCTCCACATATAAATGAAGATTAAAAGAATATAGAAATGTGAACATCAAGAGATAAAGAAAATGCAGTTGATGCAAGAGAAAGGGTTTTGTATCAGTAGCTGTGTGCTCAAATAAAGCAATAACTGCAACTATATTGGTACTGGTTAATAAACAAATTACATCAGAGAGTGACACTGTGATATTATGTCAGTAGTTTATGCTCCTACCACAGTTGATAAAACAGTAAGTTTCATAGCATACCACTGTCTGTTAATCTAAAAGGAATGAAAAAAAAAGAAAGAGATTGCATTTCTGTGGCAAACAAGAAGTTGCCCATGTCACTCAGTGCCTAAAGTGACTTCCGCATGGCGACTTAAATCTTTCTACCCAAATAAGGTCTCAAGAGAAAGGGCACTGACCAAAAGGACAATATTTATGAAGGGAAAACATACCTGAATTGCTAGAGGAACTCTGCAACAGAGTTTGACAGCCCTGTGCTATACCTTTGCCCTTACTGTCTGCACATGCACGCTGATGCTCTCACTAGACTCTGAGAGAAACAGTAGTTTTCATACCATTCTCCAACTTGCCCTAGGAATAAAATAAAATGACTGGTATTATGAGCCCAAATAAATGGGATTAGTTTTGCTGGGGCCTGCTAACAGGAAGGAGTCCACAGCAGTTAAGAAATGACCTGCTGCTGTGGGACATTCATTCCAGCAAGTTCTGGAGCAGGCAGCGAGGCTACAGACAGCTCTTTCTCCCTCTTGAAATATTCTAGGAGAGAACAAGAAATCACATACCTTTTGTTTTCTTCCTACCCTTCGGTTTATAAGTGCACTTGGCTGTATGTGGCTTTATATATTCACTAACAAAATCATCTTCTCAACCCTCACATAAGGCTTAGCATCTCCAGAAGACAAAGAGGAAACACAGAGGTTGTGATTTGCCTGGGATATAACCATATTTATTCCATAATACCTAATACAAATCTTCTCCTGCCCTTTCTACCATCAGATTTTACAAATAATATCCAAAGGCCTTTCCATTCCATGTCAAAATAAGCACATGTTCAGATACACATTTTCTGATGTGGACTAATACCTTCATCCACTGTCTCACAGTGGCTGATGTACCATCCTACTAAATGTGAATCAGGAGTGTCTTTCTTGTGGACTAGATTTTCTTAGTGTTAGAATGGAGTTTCATTTATTAAAGCTAAATCCAAATAATATTTCCTCTCCAAACAGTTTTGCTGTGTTCCCTCCCTTCATGCCTATAACCAGGCATGAAATCTGACTTGACGGCGCATACTAGTTCTAACAAGGTGCAAAATGGAAATTATTAAACAGCATAATTAAAATATGAGGCAGCATCAGTGTTTAGTCTAAATTTTCACTTCCCTGCCTTACTGGGTTCAAATGAAACTTTCAAAAAGGGTGCCATATTTGCATCCTCAATAGTCTGTTCTTACATATATATACTCATATATACAGACTTAAAATTCCATATGGGAAGACAAATGATTTTGCCATTTCTATCACACTCACTCAGTCCACACTGTTTTTTCAACATGCGGATAATTTGTTTGATGTTTGAAAGTCTCAGTCCAGGATTTATTTTGACAAAAGCAAATAAAAGCAGCAGTGACAGGTTTTAAAGCTTATTATTTATGAGCAACATTTAATAAACGATGAGTAAGAGCTCCTGTTATTGGCTGAAAACACTTACTTGATTTTACCCAGAAAAATATGCTCAAAATACAAGAAAAATGCCTAGCAGCAAGATTTGCTCCAGAGCTTGTGCTTGGATGTGGAGGAGCAGAGCAGGTTGGTGGCATGAGATGCATGTATGGCATGTTTAATGTGGTAGGACCTTGGCTGTCCCTGGGTGTTGAGCCTTCCGGGCAAGGTGAGGCAGCCCTCCCTGTCTGTGAGTCTCCATGAAGTCATGACTTGAGACATTTGATGAGACCAAATGCCTGAAACACTGCACTGTTGATCTTTTCTGGTGAGATTTAGTACATAGGTCATTTGCCAGGCACAGAGACTGGCTAACTGGGTTTGGGAAGGAAATGTCTAGCATTTCTTCTATGTGCACTTTTAGCCTCAACACTAGAATGGCCAGTGACAGGACAGCAGCTGTGATCTGTAACAGATGTGCTGTGTTTCATTTCCTGCCTGAAACCAGGAGGGACTCATGCTGTGTGAGCTGCAATGTAGCGGCTGTGCTGGAAGAAAAGATTCACTCATTAGAAGGACAAACACTGACACTGGGAGACATCAGAAATACTGAGGAACTAGCTACCAACAAAAGAGAAAAAACAACCAAAAAGCCAAACAAACAGAAAAGCAGACAGCTATCATAACCCTACGTATCCACCAGAGGTAAGATGACAAAATGACATCCTACCCAACCGCAGCCAGAAGAAAATGGTATGACATGGTGTTCACTCCAAACAGTAGAAGGACCTAACCACAACCAGAATGAGATGGAAAAATCTGAAACATTTTCAGCTTTCGAAAAAGTGAGGAGGCATCACTGAATGAAGCACCAAGGAGACACTGAGGTGCCATGGTGGCAGACAGTGCTCCTTTGTGAGATCCCGAATCCTTGAGGGGACAATGGGAAGAATGGTCAAGAGAATGGTAGATATCAGGATGCTTTCTTGCTGCTCCAAGGTCAGACAGACCCCAAAATTAAGACCAAGGCACAGATTTTCAGTAGTGCCTTCTTACCTTATATTCCATCATTAAAAGTAATGTGAGCCTATGCCATAATCGTGCCTTTACAAATTTTAACTATGTTTTGTCTGACTCTAACCAGACCAATTACTGGTTGGATTTGATCCTGTACAAGCCAAATGCCACTAACACATGGGTTTTGTTGCACCTGGACAACTTCACCATCCTTTGGTGGTGTTTTCATTTTCAAAGCTAACCACATTTAAATCAGTGAAGGTACAAATGATATTGTCCATAGTCAGAAAATAAGTCTATAGAGGATGAACACATTGTATGTTACTAAGAATGTACTATTTCAACACATTGTATGTTACTAAGAATGTACTATTTTAAGTTCTTGTTTACTTTAAGGTACTTCCAGTGAAACCAGCTCATTTGCTAAAATAAATGCTTGAAATTTCTAAGTACCCCTTCCACCAAAGACCTCTAAGTGCTTTAGAAACTGAGTGATATACAAAGGACTTGGGGCCTGGTCTGTTACCGGTTCTGGAAGGGGTCTGGATTTACATCTGAACTTTTCCAAGTCCACAAGTGTTCAGACTGCGGGTACAGCCCAGGTCATCACCATTGCAGGGCCAAAGAGAAAAAGGTGGTTTTGACTACACGCTCCGGTCCAAACGAATCGAGAAAAGGAGACATTTTACCTCTTGTTCACGCTGTGCAGATCGAAGTCAATCGTGCAAAATGGCTAGTTTAAGTCTACTTTGCTCCACACTATTGTCTTTTAAATCAAGATGAAAATATTGAGGAAAAGCACTTTAAAACTGACCCTTGTGACTAAAACTTCATTGTGCAATCTAAAAATTAGATGTGAAAAATTAAAAAAGGTGTAAATTTTGGTTATTATTAAGCTAAAAAGAAGAAAAAGGAAATAACTGATCCAGCAAGGATTACTTACTTTGTTTTTACTATATCTGTAAATATAAATTGATATCTTTTCCCTTATTTTCTGTCCAGATAAAGTCACTCTTGGGCTGAGATCTTCTTTATAAAGTTTCAGCCTGGAGCACATTTTTACAGCTGAGTTATTATCCTTAAAATATGAGTTCATACTAGAAATGCTGGCAGCCCTCAACTATTGTATAGCAGTGAGCACAGCTGTAACGTGTTAAATGTGTTAAAAGTACATGGGGGAAACAGAGTGGCTCAGAGGACTGGTAATAGAATAGAATAGGGAGTCTCAGTGCTGGGTCACCAGGTTTGGTCATTGCTGGGACTGAAAGTCATTATCAAGCTACAGCTGTTCAGTTACGTCCAGGCATCAGCTACCCACAGAGAAACTCCATCAAAAAAACACATCACTGCAACTGGTGTTGTCCAACAGACTTCCCAAAGATTGCAAAAGATTCAGGGATGAATCCCCACAGCTGCATCCCCTCAGGATAACTCCAAGATGAAGGGCGCTGATGGAACAGAGGGGAGAGGCTTGCACTCTCACTTCCCCACATACTACCCGATTTACAGAAGATGCTCATCACCAGCCTATCAGTACTATGTCTTTTCAGGGCACTCTGTCAGAAAGTTATTAACCACTGAAGACTGATCCTGAAAGAGACTATTTTCCACATTAGTGAATGGACCACATCCATCCCATCACACTACCAGTTCCAGAGGAATTCTTGTGATACTGGTAAATAAAGGTAGAAAGCAAATGAAAAAGCACTTTTTTAGCTCCCCAGCCACCATAATGACTAGAATGACCAAATAATTTATTATTACCTCTCTCTTCATTGAGAGATGGCAACCTCTTGCTATTTACAACAAATTGTAATCCATTTCAACCTACCCTAAAACAGCAGTCAATTTTTGTATAAGCAGATGAATGCAGAGGTCTGCACTTCTCAGAATCAGGCTGCCTGACTCACTGCAGCCTTTTGTTGTAAACCAAAGTAGCACAAAAAAGTAGTCAAAGCAACATGGCCAAATGAAGTCCAAATTTACTGCTTGCATGTGAATGGATTTATTGGGGTAAATTAGGAAAGTCTCTCTGGTTCACATTTATCTACACATGCTGCACTAATCTCTATAAAATCTTTGATTTAGCATAGCCTTTTGGTGCACCACCATTTCCTATCAGTCACTGTGTACAAGCCCAAGTGAACGTCCAGCAGTCAGATCCTGACATGATGAAGACGTTCTTTATTCCTTTATGGCTTTGTGTCTCCACACACAGTCTTATTTGCAGAATTTTAGGTTGAAGTCAAAGATGTTTCTCTGGGCTGCTTTCCTGAATATCTTTCAGATATTTGAATATTGTAGAGATGCTCAGTTTTCTCCAGAAAAACAGCTGATGAGGAACTATTAGCAAATACTGCTGTGAAAATGCCTCAGACAATGTACAGCACCTTTGTTCTGCTGCCAGAGAATAAGTTGGTGGCCACTACTGTGGTAAATGTATCAGTGAGTCTTTGACTAAGTGGATTATCAGCCACCTGGAAAGCACAGACTGGGCAGATGGGTCTGCCATGAGTTCAGGAGAATGTCTTTTACATGAAGGTAAGAAGATTGCTCTGCTTTGAAGAGTACAAACTACTGAAAAAAAGGCCAGCTGGATGGTATACATATATTGGTGAGATGAACAGTAAATAATTTGGAGAAAACACTTTCAGGGAGCAAAAAACATCACGTGAACTCAGGTCACACTTGACACATAACTGTGACCAAAAGAATGAAATAATTGGAGCTGTCAAAATGGAATGCTTCCACCGTATTTCAAAATGACATTTCATTTCAGAATTTATTTACATTTGAAGGAAAAAAACCTCACTTAAAATTAGTTCAGTAACCCAGAATTCAAAACAGAAAGATTATAGATATTTTGTCTTTGTTCTTCCCCTCACTGTCTCCCCACTGCTTAAGTTCTTTCCTGGAGTAGAGTCAAAACAACATTTTCACAACTTTTCCATGTCACTACCCTCTCCCTCTGCACATTTTCACTTCAAGTTTTAGAGTTATTACTTGATTCTGCCCACAAAGTTAAATTTATTATTATTCACAGAGTACTACATATGTAATAGTCTCACCAGTCCTAGCCAGAGGCAAAAGGTAACCTCTGAGGAAAAGGAAACATGAAACATCCAAAGGAAGATAAATAGGAATGAGTTGATAGTCAAAAGGGTAATACTCCCATCTTTTCTTGAGAGCTGTGTGGACAGAAAAAACAGTGCACTCTAATTAATTCCAGAGTGATGGGGACTCAAAGGCCGGACTCTGTGCACTGCCTGCTTGTGAATCTTCAGTCTGTGTGAACCCCCTTCCTCCAAAAAAACCAAACAAATGCTTGTTCTGTCTTTGACATCAAAGACACAATATAACTAACAGCAGATGTTCCGATAAACTCCAGTAGAGACCAACCTCTTGGCAGCCATATTTCTCTTCTGTAGTGGCTTCTCCAGGCACACTGAAAATACCATTTGTGGGACTGAAAAGTACATGAAATGGTTTTCTGGTAGTGTTTCTTGTGGTATTTTCTAGTACTATTTCTACTATCGAGGAACTGCAGTATCATGAAAGACCCTGTTTTGTGGTGCTTCAGCTCAGCGTGTCACTGCAAATGATTATAAATGCAGGGAAGCAATTCAGAAATGCACAAGCTTGAAGCATAAGATCAGAACTAGATGAGGACAAATTTTTAGCAGAAGCTGTTTGTAACTTCAATGGTTAAAAATCTCCATAACCCAACAATCACAGTAATATACAGATCTTAATTTACTGAATTTGACTAATTTGGCCTGAAATCCTTGCCAGGCTGAAATCAGAGTTTTGTCACTGACCTGAATGCTACCAGGATTTCACATTGCTTTAATCCTCAGAGAAAGATGACAAACTGTACATTATTATGCAGGTATACAATAGATGTTTATACCACAGGCAGATTGTCATTAATTACTGCAAGCAGAAACAATCTTGCTCTTGTTTTCAGATTCAGATCGTAATTGAGGGATATCATTTATTTAACAACCCAAGTTTAAATTTTGTGTTATTTTTATTTTCTGCAGTACTTGCTACACAGGAGCCTATGGCTGCCTGCAGAGCTGTTTAATCAAGAAACAACTTCTCATTTTATCGCAAGACACTGATCTTGTCTAGAAGCTGAAATAATTAACAAAGATCAGGACAACCAACCTCCGAACAGGAAGGCAGCAAGTCTAATAACAACTACCAGTACGAAACCATCTAATAAATACTTGTTATGTGCACTGAGAACAATCCTTAGGCTGAAATGTTGCCATAAATTATTCATACAGAAGTTTTGAACAGTAAACAAATTTATGAAGATAATGATCTCTTTGCAATTCATGAACAAAAGTGGGGGAAGGGGTCAATCCCTTTATACGTTGCAATGTATAAATCTACCAGCTGTAGGCATACAGTACTGATGCAGAGATTCACTGCAGAGATTGTAAAATAAGCCCTGAACGTTTTCTCTTTCCAGAAAGACAGCTTTGAAGAGCAACTGCAGAGCCAAATAATTTAGCATATACTCATTTGCTGTTCTTGACCAGAGCACTAATCACAAGTTAGAAATCAAAGCCTTTGGACTATAATGGATGAATCAAACCAGAACTGTGCACAGCATTAGCCCTGGTCTGCTTAAAACTAATAGCAAATAAGCGTGAAACCTTTGTCAATACAGACCGCAAGGGGTTACTGCAAGTTTGGGAAGCACTGATGTACATTTTTGTTTGATGTATCAAACTGCTTTTCCTCAATTGAGGATCCATACTGAGTGACTAGGTGGTTTAATAAGATGAATGAATTTCACAATGGTAAAGTTTACTTCCAGTACATTTATTTAATGGCCGAGGCAACTGATGAAAGGAAAATAAAGATCTGATGAGGAGAAAAAAAATTAGACTAGAATCTAGACTCCCCCAGGACAATTTCTTGTGCTTTGTATTCTCTGTACTGACAGGCAGCATATTTGCTTTCTACCTAATTACCAGCAAGACTAAAATTTTACATCTTTGATGTGTATGAGATCAAAGAATATTAGGAAATAAAAGTAAGATTAACATAATTGTCTTGTACAGCTATAATAAACTATGACCATGTATACAATCAGACACCCTGCTCAACAGGAAAGCAGAAACTAGAATCAATCGAACTAAACAAGAATCTTGTTTAACTTCGCTTCCTCAGCAGCTTCTCACCTCTCCTGACACCTACCACTGGATCACAGATGCAAAGCCAGGAAAGAAGCCCTTTTCCAGTAGTCCATCTGACATCCTGAGACCCACAGGAGCTCCTGTTTCAGTTGTGCCTTTCAGAAAACCAATGTAGATGCCTGTGCAGACACAGAAGGCCACAAGCAGGGGAAGAACTAAAGGATCTCCAGGTCCAAAAATACATATCCCTAATACTTATCTCATCTAAAAGATTAACTTCTATTTGTTTCTTTTACTATTATTGTCCACCTTATGTGCACAGACAGACTGTTCACCAGACTTCTTTGGAGGTATGCTTTGGCAGTGCAGCCTTTTCCTGTTATGCATATAGGATTGATTTATCTTTAGCCTTCATGCACATAGCATGTTTGTTTACTGCAGAAATATCTAGTATTCCTACTTCCTCATCAGCTCAACTGTGAGAAAAAAAATCAAACGCAGCTAAAAGTAATTGCTTTGTAAGAGTAAAACAGGGTGGGAATGTTTGTATCGCTTCTGCTCATTTAGGTGACGTGAAAGGTCTACTTCTGGCTAGGAGCCGCAAGCTACTCCTCAGAGCAAAACCATTTTGAAGGTTTTATTTGTCATCAGGTGGCAGTGACAATGAAAAATGTCTATTGCACTTCAAGACAGCTGGTAATAAAGCAGTTCAGGGAATGACTGACAGAATAACAGTTACTGTACCAGTGTAGCTTCTAAGTTTTTACAGCCACTCAGCTGGAATTATACCATTGTATTAAAAGTGGTTTAGGGTATAAAAAAATTAGATACAGAAGGGCTCTCTCCCTCCCCGTTACAGTACCAGG
Source organism: Nestor notabilis (assembly GCF_000696875.1). Lineage (NCBI taxonomy): Eukaryota > Metazoa > Chordata > Aves > Psittaciformes > Psittacidae > Nestor > Nestor notabilis. Next base: position 188,506 of record NW_009931441.1, on the reverse strand, counting down.
AATCAGAGTAACAAAATTGGGGAAAAGCAGGCCTTTTGCTTGATTGAATTTAGATATTTTTACTGTGTAGTTTTGCTTTAGTTCACACAAGGGCAAGCCTGAAAATGTTTCCTTGCTGACAACTGCCTCATTCAGCACCCTTGCAAGCAGCTCCCAACAAATCGCAGTCTTCAAAGGCACATTGTTTTTGTTTGTTCTCATTGTAACAGATGTTTCGTATCATGTACTTCAACGAACTAATTCATCTGCAGAGGACCGCCTACTCTGGCTGGTGTGCATCCAGCTGTGGAAATAGCTCAAGAGTCATCTGTGGCCACTTTCATTCCATTCTTCTGATCTCACAGGATCTCAGTGACCGCATCCAAGCCCATAAAAAATAAACAGACCTGAGAACATCCTTTAAAAAAATTTCCAGCGGAGGAGTAATGCTACTCCAGGCAGGAAGCCTTTCTGGAAAGAATGTAACTGATGCTGAAGGAAGATTCACTCAGTTCTGGAGGTCTCCTCCAAGACATGCTGCTTTTATCATATGAACTACCCAGTCAATACTGGAGCTATGTCATGTGTGATTTTGATGGAGCTGAGAGCTTCTGACTAACTCGGTGCCGTATCAATTAGCCTGAGCATCAGGCAATCAATCACCACTTCTTCTCTAAATGTACTGAGTTCCCATTAGAAGCTACAAATACCATGAGGCTAGTTCATCTTAACACACTGAGCACTTTTATATACTGTGGCTCTACTGTAATATATTTCTGAAGTAGAAACAAAATCAATCTGAATTGCTCTGGAGTGGAAGCATATCCCATTAATAGCTGTGCACCAAGATTAAAATGTATTAGTGGATAAAAAATAGTCTACGTCTGTAAGAAGTCAATTACTGCTTTCTTAAAAGTGACCAAATAAAACATCTAATACTGATAAAGAATAGACTTTCTGAAAATGCCTTTAAAATCAGATGGGCAAACTTTATCACAAGTCAAAACATACCTGCGATGGTGCAACCATTCCTTGATTAGCTTCCTTAGAAGAAGAAGCAACAAGTTGCTTTCTGAATTTGTTGAGAAGTCGACCGCAGTTTCACACAGGAAATAAGTAGTTCCTGATAAGATGCTGGTCATACACTTCAATATCAGGTCCACTGTGCTTGCTAATTACTTTCAAACCACTTAGTCAAGTCACCCATTAAGAGGAAATGATTCAATTGCAGATCCACTGAACTGAAACTAGGTGACCAAAACTCCTTGTGGAGCTTGAATTATCCACCTGTGTAAGAGGCCTCAAACCAACTATTTAATTTCAGGTTTGAGAAGCAACTATGGCTGTATTTAATTGGACAGCTTGGCAGGATCTTTACTATTGTACAACATCAATTATTGGAATATTTCAGAAACATTTCAGAAGCCTTTGAACACCTTCAGGAAAATAAGAGCCTTATATCAACCATCAGAACTGAACCATTACTTTTTGGAAGTTGTATTCCAAGTCCCTTAAGTATGCAGGGAAAATCTTAAAATTTGCTGGGAACTGTCCTCCATTTTAGAGACAATGATTCACCTTTTCACTTCTGATCAAATGTCTTTGCTATAAACTTGCTATTCAGGTGTACCTATGGGTCAGCTGTTTCAAGGACTGAACAGCTTGCTGCAGCCCATGACTTTTACTGCGGTTCTTAAGTTAGAGGTCATCAAGATTGACTCACAGTGAAGCTAAGCAATTTGACATTCGTGTGCGAGGACTTCATAGCAACTAATTAACCGATGATTTGTACAGTAAAAATGGGTGCCTGACAGAAGACTTTTGGGATTTTAAGTCTTTGCCTGCCACACATTCTAACCTTCTGCTGATTCTGCTGTTGCTTGGCTTGGGCTTCCACTTTGGAGCATGTCATAAAGACAGATAGCATTCTTGGAAATAGAGAATACACTTCTCAGAGGGAAACAACCACATTTGTGCAAAACTATTGTCCTTTAGAACATATAACATACAAAAGCAGTGCCTGTGACGTTCCCATGACTTATACTGGATACTGGAATTATTAACTTCAAAGAGTTCCATCACTTGTATTTATCCACAAGAATTTTACCAGCACAAAAGAGTTAATACAGCCTTTTCATCTGTGAGAAGAAGAATAAATAGAGCATAATACCCAGTAAGATATTGTCCCAGCTTGGCTGAGAAGATGAAAGGTAAGAACAAGGCACAGTCTCATACTTCACTTGACACTCACAGCATGCTCCTACTTACTCCTTTACTTATCTGTTGAACGACATTATGAAAAGAGGCTCAGAGAGGATTCAAATACATTGCATATTGGGGAGGCAAGCAGATATCGCCATAAACAGATCATGGCTAATCATCATCGCCCACACTCTCAAAGCCGTGACCTGTATCACTGATTTCTGTTTGGAAGACAGATTTGAATGGCATGTAAAACTCCATGAAGTATGACAAATGAATACAGCTGAACATCCAGTCCCCATGAGAGGAAGTTCTCATAGATTTTAGTACTCTAAACTCCTTAAGTTCTATTTCAAAATCTTTACAATGAGCTCACCCCTTTTACAGCACGAACACCGCCAGTGTTATTTTTCTGGATGGATGGCAGTTGCATACATTCACCTATTTATATTATACCCGTGGAAACATCTGTGGTTACTATCCACTGAAGTGCAAAGCCTTAAAAACGTACACATCACCTGTGCAGTCCCAGCAAAAGGTTTCTCAGTATTATAGCCCAAACTGAATTTCATCACTCAAGGATAAACGGTCTGGCTTTGCTACATTGGAAAGCAGAGGCAAAACAAAGGGCAATACTAGTATGGAGGTCCTGGGGGCTACTCCAGGAAAGTCACACTTGCCTTTACCATGAGCACTGGCATGGATTGAAGGTACATTTGCTGTTGTGATTCCAAATCTGAGCACCGAACCCAAAGTCTCTCTAAGCAGCAGCAACAGTACCAAGATTAGCTTTCAAAGACCACTTTACCCTCACCACCCTGCCTTAAGCAACTGCCTAAAATAGGCTCTATAGACACCTCTCATTAAAGCTAACGTGCCCATGGTGTTGAATATCAGTGAAGATTAGCCTGGAATGTTATAAAATTGGATATCAAGTGGAGGCTGAAGATGTGAACTTGGTGTCACTGTCTGTAGAAGGTAGCATGAAACCAAGGGAATTGCACAGGAATTGCACTTCCACATTCTAGTTATTCCTATGCTGTTCTTAGGGGAAGATGTGGCCTGTCACACCTTTAGCTGTCATGACGGGTGGCTTTGCTTGCTGAACTTGGAGTGGGAATTAGCAAGGAAGGTAATACAGCATTGCTACTTCCACAGACACAAATCAGGAAGAAAGAGCACTGCATCTGCAGTGCTATCAGAAGCAGTCAAACTGTTCCTGACAAATGTCTTCTCCCTCAAGTAAGACCTTTGACAAGCACCAGGAAACACTCATTGCACCAAACACTCCATCCACATTTAAAATAAGTACACCTATAGCAATCTCCTTCTCACAGAAATGAGGTGGCCTGACAGCAAGAGGAAATGTCAGTGGTGGAGTGCATACAGCCATGCTTTTCCCAAAACACTGCTGGTGCTCCTGGCCCACTGGAATCGAGGGTAGTTAGCCAGCTGTAGTTGCAGCAGTGTGGATGGACCAGCTTTACAACAGCAGGTCTCTCCCCCTACCTGCCAATGAAAATACGTCTCTAGCCTCAACCCTGTCAGATGTGGGACATCTGTGGATGTGATGCCCGCCCTCGTGGCTAGAGGCAGGTGATAGGCTAGTAATTTCCAAAGCTGTGAGCAGGAGTTTTTTATTGATCGTGCTAAAGAGGAAGGCTATCAAGCTGGGAGCTGACACAGACGCACATCCTGTGTGGACTGGGCAAAGAGGGGGTGCATAATGATTTACAGATTGCCATACTGGAAAAGTACAAAGGCTGTTTGAAAGCAGGCTGTTTGCTGTGTGAATCATATGCAACCCTCTTGTCCCACCACGGAAATCAGTAGCAGGGTATCAACCCTGTGACCCTCAGCTTGGAGTGGAAGAAATCATCCAAGTTATCCTGGACTGAGCCCTGGATGCACATGTTTTTTGTCTGAGAGTTATACAGCTTTTTTAGGAGGCAGACATCTGATAACGAGGAATTCAATTGTTCTCCTGTGTTGGGGTGTGTGTGTTTTGCAGCATGTAGAGAAAAGGTAACTTCAACTTGATTGCTTGCTCTGAAAAGCACAATGGTGAAGGGTTACACCTGAGATTTGGAATGGATGTTAGAGACAAGGGGTCTCCTGAGCAACAAGGCCTGCAGCGATGTTACAAAACTTCCCAGGTAACTTATTTACAAGTCATGGAGTGGGAAGGCTGTTCAGCAGACATCCTTTACTTAGTTACATTCAAGGCTGTAGTCAGTAATAAGAAATAACAAATAGCATTTAAACCACAGTTAGAACTGAAATTTCAACCCCTAATTTCCACCTTCCTTTTAACAATAGGCCACGTGATATGAAAACCTACCCTGCTGGGGAGGAAAACCTACCTCTTTGGCAGGTAGTCCAAAAAACAACCATTCAGTGGTTTCACTAAATAACAGCTCGGCACTCCTTCAAAATTCTTCAGATTCTGTTGATCTGTCACTGTGTTACACAACTCATTCTTCATCAACCCACAATGAAACTGTCAAGGAATGTTCAGTGTTTATACTATTTTATTTCACTATTTGTTTTTGCAATCATGAAAGAAAAAGGTTGAAAACATGCTGTCAAGGACGTTGCAGATAGCTGATTTATAACAAGAAGCTCTTTGGCACACACTGTTGAATGCATAGACTTAGAATGGATTTATTCCTAACGTACACCAGTTTGAGAGGAAAACAAGGCCACAAGGTTACAACCTGAGAACTGTAATTAAGCAATCACTCCACTTCAGTGGGGCTGAAATCAGTTTAGGAAAGATACACATGATTTGATCTAGATTTGCCTCTGTACTGCAAAGCTTAGGTCAATATTACATTCTTTATAAAGACATTTGAACTGAAAAGAAAGCATTTTATCTAATAGAGTGAAAAAAGAATGGCAAATACTGTTAGACCTAACTACATTCAATAATAAGCTATTACTTACAATATCGCAGATGTTTCTAACTTTCAGGATGTCAAATCACAGTGTACATTTATATATTGATATAAAAAACCTGTTAGCACTGTCTATTCAAAAATCATTTAAAAATAATTATGTTATTAAAATTCTTTAGCAGTTGCAGTCAAGGAGGTGTTAATTAGTCACCACTTACTCACACACCTCAATAAGTATATCAGGAATGAATACAGAATGGAAAAAAAAAGACAAAACCAGCTACATCTAGAGGCCAGAAGTAAGATATGCTAAAAGCCTGCCTGAGACTTTGCAAATGATATTCAAACGTGGAACAAAAGATTTCTCACACAGACAAATGGCAAACAAGGGCAGAACCCAGAGGTGGGCTCCCTGTGCAGTGAGGACGGGGTACACATTAAAGGTACTTCAGAAGTAGCCCCAACAGGATAAGGACATGGCTTCAATTTCCCACATGAGCCATCAGACAGCAGAGACAGCTTTCTGAGAATGAGAGCTTGGGCAGAGGAATGAATACAGTCAAAGGAGATGAAAAAAAAAAACCCCAGAAGTCATTGAACTCAAGGAGTTCAAGTAAAATGAGGAACCAGGACTGGATCACCTCTATTGCAGAGCAAGGGAAGAGCTGACATACGTAAGCACAGCTCCAGTGGCTAGGGCTAAAGGATATCAGTGAAGATAGAACATAGCTAAACCAAAGATAGAGCTAGCTAACCTCATTTTTTAAAATAAAATGACCTCTTTTCTAGGCAAGGGACATGTAGCAGTTCTAAGCTCTCTGAAGGTCAATAAAGTATTTCAGGAAGTGCTACACCAGAAGTTACTTAAGTTTGGAGATGATAAAGAATATACTGCTTCAGTGGGAGGATCACTAAAATCTTCATAAGAATTGTTCTTATCCAATATTTTTAATAATGCCCTTGAATAATAAGATTTGTGGAAATTATGATGTTGTGAAGCACATTCAGTAAAGAGGCAGATTGAACTAGTACAGAAGAAGGACTGGTTTAAACAGACCAAGGCACAAATTCATGAAGACAATTAGGCTAATATGTGATTTCCTTTATGACCACATATATGGTATATATATGGACATTATATATATATATAAAAACAGAAGCATTTGCTGGAAACCTGGAAGGAGAAAACCTAGGTTTATCAGTGAATTAGAAGATGACTGCATTACCAAGGTCATGTGTACAAGGCAAAAAAAGATGTTATTTCATAATGCAGCAAAGTAATCCCAACAAAGAGAAGGAAGTATTAATGCTATTGTACAAAAGGCTGGAATACTGTGAGCATTGGCTGTCCTAGAAAAATGAATTCAAAGTGGAATAGATCCAAAGAAGGGTCATTGTTGCAGCCAGAGGTACAAAATCCCTGTTACTGCAAATGCATAGTGATGAAGACATTGTTAGTCTAGAAAATGAAGATGTGTGTAAGATTGTTGTCTCTAAATTAACGTGGTGAACATCCAGAAGGGAGAAAAGCTACTGAAGGTAGGGGAGAATGTTTGATGGATGTAAAAAGAACAGGAGAACCTTTAGGTTGGAAATTAAAAATGTAGTGCAAAGCCTCTAAGTGAAGGTATTCTGAAACAAGCCTTCCCATAGGATTATCAAGAGGCAAAAAAATCAAACTACTTAAGCAGGTTTTGGAAGGGATTATATAGCATGGTTCTTGGATACAGCAGAAATCCTGAGTCTTATAAACTGGTCACTAAGTCCTTAGAGTACATCACTCACTGTAATTTTTATACAACTCCTGGACTAGATAAATCATGATGTAATCATAAGTACTACCTAGATCAGCTAGTTTCCCCTTCTTCTGTAAAAGGGTCCTTGTATACACTTACATAACATAATGGTAATTTATGGAAGTACTTTTGTTCTAAGGATGAGGAAAGTCCCAGGGTCTCCTTCATCAACTTATTGCTGCAGGCATGGTTGTCTTCTCATTCTCACTGTTTCACACCTATGCAATTCAATTTTCTTAAGTGAAGTTAAGTCTTGATTTAAACTGGTAAAATTCAGATCCAACTTCCCTGACAGGTTGCAGAAACTGTTGAAGGAGAAGGCGAGTTAAGTCTGTTATTTTGCTTATCATTAGTTGTAGTAGTAGTACAAGTAGTATTGTACCGTAGTTATTAAACTGTTCTTATCTCAGCCTGCAGATTTTACATTCTTTTGATTCTCCTCTCCATCCCACCCGGGGAGCAGGGATGAGTGAGTGGCTGCATGGTACTGAGTTACAGATTGGGTTTAAACCACGACAGTAACTAGCACAGGCTTATTTAAATATTTAACACGAAACCCTTAAACCTTAATAGTATCATTGTGAGGCTCTGTTTAGAGACGTCAGTCAAAATAGGCAGTTGTTCCACCAGACTTTTCACAAACATGTAGTAAAAGCTATTTAGAGGTATGACAGTTTTATAATCTAAATAGATCGGGATTAAAAAAAAAGACAAATGAGAAAACGAAACTGACAAGAAAGATATTTTCTCCAAGGTCACCCAACAGATCAGTGGCAGAAGAAAAAGTATCTGTCACCAAATTCTCCAAGCCTTATGTGTATACTTTGAAAACAGTGTGAGGAAAGGCAGGCTCAGGTCAAAAAGGAGCTCTGGCTAGGATGTATTACAGCTATACATTACATTTATAGGTGAACGAGTATGCATGATTTCCATATGGAAATTGCTTCCAACAACAGTTGAATCCTCTGGGACAGAATTCCATATGAATACCATATAAGGTGAACGAGTATGCATGATTTCCATATGGAATTTGCTTCCAACAACAGTTGAATCCTCTGAGACAGAATTCCATATGAATACCATATTAAAAAAAATAATAAATAAAATAAACTTTGCAGTTTACAGCTGGATTCTTACATAAGCCCCTTCCTACTCAACTCAGTTGTATATAAAAGGACATCTTGTCAAGAGCATGAAACCTGACTTGTTCCTCCACTAGCAGGACTTCACATTTACAACCTTCACACGTTGAGCTAGTCTTTATAATTCTTATCTTTGAGTCATCATAGTTATGGTGCTGTCCTGGCATTACTCTAGTTCTATGACACAGCTGTTCACCAGTAATGCTCTTCTGGGTTCACAGGGCTGTTTCCTTCTCCAAAGCTGCCCAGTACCTCATCACCTGTAATGAAAACACTGATTTTCTGCAGAGCAGGGATGGGATTTGGGAAGCCAAAGGGAGATCCAGGAACCTTTCTGCTGAAGAACTGTCCTGCAGCAACGTCCTCTGTCTTTAAACTGCACATCTCCATCATGGGAAAGGGACCCAACCCTGTGCGCAGAAGGCACCCACAGTAGATCATACCCAGCCTTGTCACCACATAGTGTGAAACTTTTGTGCTCCCAGAGCACAGAGCTTATTCAAAGCAATTTTCTGCCTGCGGCGGATGAAAATTTTTGCCTTTCTTTTCCACCCTCACAGAACTTGCATGTTTGGCAATTGCACTATGACCATCTGTGCTGCAAGTGGGCTTGTGTCCCGCTTACTGCATACATGTCTGATTTGCTTAAGCCAGTGTAGCAGAGCTCTCACTGCAAAGGTTGGACAATACTAGCATCAACTGCAAGATACTGTGTTTTACCAGGCAAAAAATAAGAGATGGTCCATGATGAAGGATAAATCTGAGGATTGTAATATACATGTATCACATGCTTCTCTAGTTCACAGCACACATATGCTTGTGTAGCCATAATGCAATACACATGGCAAAATATTTGATGGTGAGCTAAACTGAGGAATCATCTGACAAATCACATGCTTACCTAATTCACCACTCTGCTGAGCCCATTACTTTCTGCACACTTATTAATCTGAGTCTTTGCCTGGAATTAATACCATGTGCTTATGCAATCCACCGCTTTCTCCTCATCCTATCGTATTCTGCCTACTTATTAATCTACCACCTGGCCAATAACTAATTTGAGCAGTGCTCAACAAATGAGGAATTTTTTTTCTCAGAACAGCAAACATGACATATGAACCTCACAATTCATGTTCAGGTTTTGGAATGGCGCAAATTTAAAACCTGTCATAAATGCAAATGTACATGCAACCAGAGATGTTACATATATTATGTGAAACAAATAAAGTATTAGTGATTTTCAGTCTTAGTTGGTGCACATGAAGTTGGAAAAGCTAAAACAGACTGCAGGCTTTGTATAAAATTAGAGATTGATTTTTTTTTTAAATGCACTACATTCTTCCACAGAAGGTACCCTAATGCCTATTGATTAATAACTATCTTTTTTAAAAAATAACCTCCTTTGATACAACTTATTGCTTTTAAACAGCTGTTGTGTTAAGATTTTTCTTGACAATGAAGGTTGACGGTTGAGGTTGCATCTTTTCTGTTAAAAAGAAATCAATATTCCATAACCTCAACCAGAATTTCCTGGCTTTACAATCTCTAGGATACCTTTCAAATTTAGTGTCAGTCTTCTTTTCCAAATATCTTTTCCATTTACATTTATAGATTTACATGAAATATATCTATATGTTTTTTCCACTAATGTAAATGTCTTTTAAAAAATCTTAGACTGATGGTTTATCCATTTAGTACTACACACTATATGTAGAATATTTGAAAGAAGAGAAATTTTACTAGAACTCTAAAGCCTTTCTAGGACAAAACAGCAAAGCACAAGTTCCTCAAATGCAAGGGCTTGTCTGCTGGAAACACTTGTGGTTCTCTTGTCCATGTCCATAAATGGATCCATATGTGGTGTGTCTTGCTGCCATCATAAGAAATGCCCAGTTTCACTAGGGGGCTCTAGCAGAGTGTCAAAAGGGGTTGGAAATTTAACTTGGATGTATCTTTTTCTGCTATTTATATTAATTCATATTAATTTCTACAACAGCAGAACAAACGACTTGCAGCAATACTTTGGTATGATTCCAGAAGAGCTGGAACAAACATACAAACCTCTACACTTGAGTATGATATGTATCTTGCGTGAATCATTTACACATTTTGTTTTAGAGGCATGAGTTGGTCGAGCTGGGGCACTACTTTTCTGTCCTGGGTGCTCTCCTCAACACAACAGCACCTGGCACAAAGGGGGTCAATAAGTGTGTGCTCAGCTGAGTCTGAAATTACCTATTTAGTAGCACTGAGGCAACATCTATATATGATGGGTGCTGGGTGAGAGGCAGGCAGGAATGATCTCCTGCAAGCCTGCCTGTCCCGAGTGAACATTGCCAATTAGTGTCTCGATTATCAGAGTTATAGAATTGGCAGTCCTTGATTTTCTGCCTCGGGAAACACTGGAATTAAAATTGTTCAGCAGAACTTTGGCATCGGTATTTGGTTAGTTATTTCAACCTCTAAACTCTTTAGCCTTAAAAGTTCAAGTAAGTTCATTTTCAAAGGATCTCTTAAAAATACACAGCTAAAAGTTAAAAGACTAGCTGGAGATTCCAATTTCTAAGGATTATTTCCTGTTTATTTTTCATACCAGCTAGCTGAACTCTCACATTTCATCTTGGAGACAGGACACAACTGTCTGCAGATAACATACTTTGTTCCCTTATACTCAAACAGGCAAAGGCAAGATGGACTCCTGGCTCTATTTGCTAAAAAGGTAGAGCAACAAATGGGAGGTAGAAAAAGCCGTCTTGGGAGAATGACACAGAACTGAGCACAAGGAACTTCTTTGTTCAAGAGCACAGGAATCAAAACACTGAAACTGCTGTGGTATTTTGGGTATTATCCAAAACAACAGAGTCGCTAGTGAGAAGATGAAAACTGATATATTTCAGTTGGACAGTTTGTACTTTTTACGCTACATTCATGCACAACAATCAAAAGGCAAGAATCTGGAGTCCTTACTCAGCCTCGTTCTCACCAAAGTAGGGGTTTTACAATGCTTATGAAATAAGAAAGGTTTTTGTTGTTGCTTATAAAGACAGACAGATTATATTCAGCCATGGCCCAGAGGAAGGAAGACAGAAGAAAAAAATAATAATAAGGGTGCTTGTTAAGACATTGACCTTTCTAAAAAGGCTGTAAGGGCTTGAGAAACATCCAGAAGAGAGGTTCTCCCCAACAGACTTTATCGTTATCAATAGCAGCTTTTCCATATACTGCTCTGCTTGCACCCTTCATGCCACTGGCATGTTCCTTCTGCAGCTATTGTGCAGAAACTATTCCAGACTGACAAGAACGTCTATTTGCACCTACCCAGTGATTACTTATAGTCGCACAGTTTTACTTGCAAATTAAAGACAGTAAGTGTAAAACGAGTGCACATCCAGTATTAGGGTAGAGCATTTCTGTTGGTTCACTAAAATAATTTGCCTTTAGACAGGAAGAGTACATGTATTATTTGTAATAAAGATTTGAATTCAAGAAAGTTTTACACAAATGTCATTCTTCATAAAAATGAAGATTATCTATATGTGAATTGACTTTAAACAACATGTTTTTCAAAGTTTTCCCTGAGCTGTCAGCCTGCCTTTGGGGATTACAGGAAAAACACACTAATATAGCAAATGTTATAAATCCGCAGAATAACTCTTATCCCATTTATGTTTTGATTCTGTCATCACTATCCATCTATTGTTATCCTCGGGCAGTAATGAAATACAAGACTTGTTTCAAGTAGGGATGAGTGAGCACTGTACTTTGAAAGCTGTAGTTAACTACACGGAGCCCAGACTGCCGTCAGTGCATTAAATGTTATGCCAATATAAATCCAAACCCACACTGCCGTAACTCTTCTGGAGCTTGTCTTCCATTACAGCTAGGGAGGGGGACCAGGGGATGTAGCAATGGAACAAATCTGGCAAATCTGAGATATTCTTACTTGGACACAGTGCAGTCAATATGGTCAAAAAGTGGTGAAGGTTCAATTTACAAAGGGCACATTTTTCAAAAGTGTCTGAGTCACACATGAGCCTCAAGGTAAACTTTTCATCATGTTCACATGATTCAGGAATCCTGGTTTCCAAAACCCTGAAGGGTGTGCAAACACAAATATGTGAGAGGTTTTCACATGTGACCCTACTATGCCATCAGAAGAATATTTTTAATACTATTTATTCTGAAATAGCAATGCTACCTCAACCTATTTGACATTAATTTTCCATAGCTCTTAGTATAAGGCTAGCAAAAATCACTGATAACAAAAAACAACCCCAAAACAAAACCCTGTTAAAATTTTATTTGCAGTTTCTCATTGGCATCAACCTACAGCATCAAGGTTAAATTACAGGGAAAATCATGAGCAAATTATGATGCACCTACAGAGTCCTTGACTGTCCATCTGACTTTCTCCCACCAGGAAAACAAAAAGAGACTCTTTTTTTCTCATAGAATGACATCTTGGTTGTTATCTGCTTTCAAGGAGATCACAAAAGTAAGAAGACAAACACGCTTAGGAAATGGAAAGAAATATATGTAAATCTTTTCCAGTTAATGTATAAGTTATTGTTACTTGTTAGGCTGAGGTTTATCTGGTTGTAGTTAAAAAGCTACGGAAGGAATTGGAGATATAATCTTTTACTATAGCGTTTCTTTTTTTAATCCACCGAGTAAATGGACACAGAATACACGCAGGCACGCATCAGGCAAATGTATCTGAAATCTGTATGTAAAGGGAAATAAATGAGCAGAATGGCTGGGAGGCCAACCTACTGAAGGAAAAGCATGGTATTTAAATGAGCGGGCAGGCAGGTGGCACAGGAGATGAGATGGGCAGGCAGAGAAGAGGCAGGCAGACACAGGGCAGTAGCACCGTGCAGCACAGCATTTCCCTCCCATCGGCAAGCTTGCCAGCCGGGGAGAAAACTGTCCTGTCTGTGAGCAGCACGCTGACTAAAAAACCTCCTTTGTCTCCTCTACAGCATGGTCCTGCCTATTTTTCCTATCATGAGGAACACTATGTGGTGTTAAATCATACATAAATATCAACTAGGACTTTCTGTCAGAAATGAAAAGCTAATCATCCAGTGACATGATTTAGTAGAAACTTTTAATCAAACCAAAGAATTATCCACCAGTGTTCGAGCAATTCAAACTATGCTTTATGTATGAGTTCATCTCTACTCACGAAAAATAGAGATTTAACAAAACATTCTTGTTCCTGGGGCAAGGGGGATGTAATATTTATCTGCACTGGTTTCCAGTGGGACATCTCATAAAATATGATGAAGTAAAGTAGTGACAATTCAGATAATAACATGGCAAACTAAGTTACAAGAAGACGTAAAAAGCTAACCATAGTAGAAAGTTCCCGGATGCGTCAGCTCACAGCATTACCAAAACTTGTGTGTTAAATTCTGCCAAGTTTATTGTAATCTTTTCTTCATTTCTTTTTTTTTAGCTATGGAGGTGCCTAGAATAGAGTCTATAGTTAGGCATGAAACTACAGCAAACTTACAATGGACTCAGATTCTTTATTTTCTTTCAAAATGGGCCATTAATTCTGATGCCTCTTGAAGACTCTATGTAGTAATTCTCTGACAACTTTTCAGACATTTCTAATAAAGAATTCATCTCTGAATGAAACCTGGGGAATGGTAGTTCTGCCTTTTTACTTTTATACTTCTTCAGTACTAAATGCCTCATGTCCATTTATTTAAGACCATAATCTTGGCAAACACATGGGTAAAATATTTCAGTGAAGAGACTGGGATTACTACAGACATAACAGGGAGGTAACCCACAATGGCAACGACACTGGAACTGAAACATTACACCACTTATCCACTGTCCCTCTACTTTCCCACCTACAAGCAGAAACCCTTTCACTGACACAACTCTGGCTGGCAATGAGTGCAAATTTAAATTGACATATTGAGGGTGCCACTCACTATAAAAGTTATTTTTCTCTTCACAGCCCTTTACCAAGGGGTAAATACATCCAATTACCACACTAAAATACTTCTTCTAGTACTGAAAATGCTTGGCTGAACACTATCAAATAAAACTCGGATACACACACACACAAAAACTGGGATTGGTAAAGTATTTAGGTTTTCCTTTTAGAAACAGACATGTAGTGTAATTATATCCATGTTGTTGTATAGCTAATTCCCACCAGAAGTTATTCTATTATGAAGTCAAAATATCTGAAAACAATCCTAAGCTACACACCTTTATTTTAATTTTACTGTTCTCATATAAATCAATGTATTGATGCTTCTATGGAGTACACATTTGAATTCTAATTAATGACACTTTTAAATGGATCCATACCTGAAGAACTGATCAAATGAAACTAAAGTGATCTGCACATAGTGGAATTCAGTATGTTGTTTCCTTCTGGTATACGGCTAATATTTAGGCAAAGTGCATCAAAACTTTTTAGTGAGGTAAACAAAAATTCACCTGCACTGCTTCTAATGAATGTTGGTAGAAGTGCAATGCAGCTTTAAGTAGCAGTTATAAATTGATGAAAGATGACAATTTACTCAGGGGGAAAAAAAAAAAAAGACAAAAAAAGACTTGACTGGTCAAATAATAAAACAGATTCAGATTTGGCAGAGGCTCTGGAAGACAGCTGTGCTTTACCCTTTTTCAGTACTTGAAATGCATTACTGAGGCATTGAGGAACCCTTAAAGTATATACAACTACAAAGGACTTTTTTGATGGATGAGCATATAAGGGAGGGGTAATATGTTGAACCTAGCAATTCAGAGTGTGCAGGAATGAAGTTATCTCGCCATCCCTGAAGTAAAGCTTCACAAGCAACACTTTAGAGCTTGTTATTCTCTTATATCAGTGCAATTAGATAACATATCAACCATCCTCCCCTTTTCACTAAATCAAATGGTGCTCCTTAAAGAAGCAGAATCTTTACAGCAGAGGGGTCTTGTCAAAAAGCTAGCTGCCCTTACATGACCTTGGGCTTTAATGGGGCTGACAAGCAGAGCTAGGCTACAGTGTAAGCACTTTTAGCTGGATATAAGCAAGTATCCACTTACTGTTGGTTGCATAACATATGGCGGATGAGGCATCCATGAAGTACTCTGGACCTGCATATCAAATACTTTTAATTAGCACAGAAAGTTTAAAACAAAACTCAAAGACTTACTTGAAAAAATTCTTTCTATTACAGCTATGGAGCTAATTTTGGCAAAGGACTTAGGTCATGTAATTCAATGCAAAAATCATTTATGCTTCATAAAGATACTGACAAAGGAAAAAGCTTTCAGATTTCATTTGATGATGTTTTCTACCAAAGTCAGAAGTCTGAACCACTGCGCCACTTCTATGATCCACACCGTTTTATCTCATAAAGCAGTCTTCAATATTCCACATTGTCCTACTTTTCATTTGTATTGTTTGCTTTTATCCATTAATATAGTCATTAACATGTCATCCAACTGACAGTGCAGGAGACATAAAATGTTCAAAGTTTATTTTCAAAAGTATCTGTATGAACTTTAAAAGATGTAACATATTCAGAGACCCCAGAATGATTTGTTTTCAGTAAGAACTGCAGATCTAATTCAGAGGTTTTGAAGCTTATTCTAATTGAAAGCTTCCACGGCAAAGCTGGCTTAAGATGTCCCTGCCCACCAGGATTAGCTCTTACCTTGGGCATCGTGGGGTCCATTTCCATCAGAGCTCTATATGCCTTACCAGTCTTGTTTTTCTGCCTTATGACTGACAAGTAACAGATTTCATGGATATACCAATTTTACCAACAATTAAATGCATCGGAGAGTGTTTGTGTATTTGTGGTGGCATTTCTGAGCCATAAGTCCCTCTTGGGCTAAGCATGAATGACCACATGCTATCATTACTAAGACTCAACCCCAAGAACTGTGCATCCTAGTTTCATTTTGCATGAGTCTGAGCACCATTAAACACAGGAAATACACAGAAAATACAGCTGTGCACATCAGTGGGCACCTCACTAGCTATCCCAAAGCTCACAGAGATGGGCAAACGCCTTTGGGTTTACACTGCAAACTATCTAAGGAAAATGATATAGGATTAAAAAAAAAAAATAAAAAATCAATGGTTTTGGTGCAAATGCATCAAACCATGAACTGATGCTGTAGTTCAAGTCAGGATGGGAGAAGGGAGCAGCTGTGAACTGTGGAGCAGTGATGGGAGTAAGTGGCTGGGTGGCCTGAATTCAGTGACCTGAAAAGGAAGGAGGTATGACTCTTAAGCCAGCTTTGCCACTGAGAAACGTGCATGTGAGCTGCACTTGCATGTCTCTGGCACTGACATTTCTTCGCTGTTACCATTTACTGAAACTTACTGGATTTATCTCACCAGAACATCTTTTGTTTGACAAGTGTTACGTAGCCATACAAGAATCATTTATCTTTGATGATCAAGTTTAAAACACAGTAAGTGTAAGCACAAGAACTACCTGTAAGCAGTAGCACACCATCGCAAACTTCACTCCCAACAAATCAACCCTAACATTAAGAACAACCCACCACGTGGCTTTGAGAGTTTGAATAGCTTATCTCAGGTAGGACTCAGGAAGAGCACTGATGCTATAGGACAGAAATAACTGAAATGAGAAAATGTACAGCTGACGACCAGCTTCAGAGTGAAGTGATATTTTCCAGAGAGCAGCTAATAATAAAACTATACAACCTGGTTTTGACTTCCATCTCAGAAAGCCAGAGCATGGCAATAATTTCCCAGTGGAGATCTGTGAGGGATACGCTGAAAAGAAATTCTGAACCACAAAGCGTGTGTGAGACTGAAGAAGAATATGAGGACAGTTATCCTCAACTTGTCTTGTCAGGGACTATTGGATAAAAATGACCACTTTTAAATGATCCTCGTACTGGAGCAAATACAGCTGAGGTCAAAAGGTCAAAATATGGTGCAGTTAGCATAAATATAAAACCCCCACTTTTAAAACTGTCAGCTAATGAAGGGCAGCCAAAATGACAAAACATTTCAGTAAGAGTGATAAGCTTCTGCTGCTGTCAACTGGAAATGAAGCAAAATGCTGTTTACTAGAGAAGTGGCTGGAAATAAAAGGAATACTTTGGCTTTCATTGCTAGTGTAAAAAAATTAGTAAACACTTAAAACCCTGCACAAGATGATACCTGAATACTACTAGAAAGCCTTTTGTTTAAAGTGTGACTCAAGAGCGCAAGCACTCACAGAATTTTCTGTGGTATAAGCTCTGCCTTCATCCACATCCAAAACATAATTAACTGGGAAACATAGTAGACAAGTGCAAATCTGACATACCTGATATGTAGAGACAGGGGAAGCAGCAATGAATGGCGTGATTGATGTCTGTGGAATCATGCGGTTTGTTGGAATACTGTACGGTGAGGAATAAAATCTGCAAACAAAGAACAAAAGCGAGATTTTTTGAACCTTTCAACTGCTGGGCTCTGACTAACTAATTCACTGCCTCTGAGGCAAAGACAAACAGAATCTACACAGGTAATTATGTCCATCTATTTCCAAAAGCACAATAAAGAAGATGTGATGGCTCCACTGAACAGATCTTGAAAATGGAAAGGAGGAGGAATATTTACACACAGAGTATTTTTTCACTTCAACTAGCACAAATATAGAACTTTAGGATACAAGAAGTAATTATCTGAAATGCAAGACAGCTGATTTTCCAGAGTGCTAGCTAGTGAAAGAAATTTCTTATGCGATATTGAAGACAATATTACTGATTTCAATTCTACCTGCAGTACTGTTTTCTTTTCAGATCTTACTGCTTCAGTGCTGAGAATAACACATTCCACATACATGCCTGACTTATTTTATTAAGGAATGGCTACAAAAGCTCTGGCTGAAGTTTTCATATTCATCTAGGTAGAGAGCAAAAACCCCTCCTTCTGGTGAAATGCATCAGGAATTATGAACGTACATGCCCCAGGCAGCACTGAAAAGCTCAGAATTAGTTGTTTTTATTTCCACTGTTGCATGCTATGAGCTGAAGTTGCACTATCTCTTGCTTGATGGCAATAAATCTTATATTCCTTCTTGTCCCCTGTGGGTTAATGACTATTGATAAAATAATCACTTGGAAAATATCACCACTGATGGATTGTGTAAGTACTTAATATGCTTGTGAAGATTTTTGCATTTGCCCTTCCCCCAGTTTTAACTGTAAACCAGAAAAATAAAATTGTTTAGGAAAACAATGTTTGTGGTCTTACAGCTGTCAAAATGTTGCTATTTTGGACTCCGAGAAACACTCCTGTGCAGTGTCCTCTTGTCAGATTTAAATCCCATGCAGATCCTTCTCATACAGCGTTCATCGATCTTACATGTAACAGAAGATTTTGCACATATGCTCTCTCTGTAACAGTGAAGTGTATTACACTCCCTGCCTTTTTATGGTTTTTTTTGATGTTGTGTGTTTTTTTTCTCCCCACACTGAGGCAATCAACAGTAGCTTTCCATGAGAGCCATGCAACAAAAATATCATTGCTGGTGTTTAAACAAGTGTTCTATTTCCTGATCGCCCTGGCATCCTGGATTTAGTACTAATCAGTCTAGTTCAGACTTGATGCATTCATTCTGGATGCAGGCTCAAATAACCACCAATTTCATCCAACCAATAGCCTCTAAAAAACAGGCTGCTGTCTTTGCAGCTTGGGCAGAAACCTTCAAAGTTAGGAGGGGAGAGGGAGACAGAGAAGCAATCATTTGTTCTCTCTATTCCAAATAAGATTTTAAAATGCCAAAAGCAGCAGGTGGCGTCTGAGTGATTGTTTAATTGAAATATATTGCTATTTTAGGAACATTTATCTGCCCCTACAACGCTTGCACAGAGACTATTTTAAAACTGCGCCTTTGCCCAATTTTATATGTATCCTATTATGAGAACTTAGAGGCATTTGTATCCCACTGCTTGTATCAGACATTAAGTTCAAATAACACAGCAGGGGTGGGGGGGAGGAGGAGAAGGATTTTTATACCATTAGCTGCATTCGTCTATGGTATTAGCATGATACATATGTTATCTACATCGTGTTACTGGGGTCTTCTCCCAGATAAGGTTAACCAGAAATCACTTTGGCTATACTCTTGCTAAGTGGATGGACTAAAAAATGCTGTGCACAGCAAATGAGAGCAGTCAATGGCAGACTGAGAGAATTTACTCTATGAGTAAAATGTCTAATGCATAGAAATACATATAAACCTCTTAAAGTGAAGGACAATGTAAAAACAAAACTCTCTTGGGAAAAAAAAGCCAAACATTTTTGTTCATTCTGTTCTCATTCTGTCCACCAGTCTGCAACTGATGCTGTGCTCAGACTATGTATGAACTGCTCGGACAAAGATCAGCACAGGGAAGAAATAACTTTCCATTTGGAAGTAGTGCTGACTCTTTGGAATAAACTCTCCAGCAAATCCCAGCAAATACTATGAAATTTACAGAAAACGTGTGCTAAGCCAAGAACTTGACAGACAGCTAAACATTTCAGTTTCAGCTTAGAAACGCAGTTATCTGAATAGTACATAAGCTTGTAGAATATACACTCCGGTAATGTGAAAAATACAACCCTTCCAACACCCCTGCCAATACCATTTATCTGTCGCAGTTTGGAATGCTCTCAAATAAGCATCAAATAAAACACACTATCAGGACACTCAGCTAGACTGTGAAAATTCATGCATCAGAGCATCAAAGAAGAGAAAGGAAGGAAATCTGATGCAGCAAATGACTGTGTGAGAAAATCCAGTTAATATATTCCAATTTTAATAATAACAAATTAAGTTTAACAACCTGAGTCACTGTGACGGCCTGCATGTCAAATATTTTGCAACCAGGAATCCCCTACATCCAGAGACAAAGGCTTGTCTTCCTGCCACAGCATCACTTGTGCCCAAAAGGATCTAAAAAAAGTGGGTGGATATCTCTGCCACACATGAAGTACAGTGATATGGTGAGGATAAGAGTGCCAACAGTGACAGTCTGAAGCAGAGCCTCTCTCCCCCAGATGTGGGATGCTCAACCTGCTGGAGTGCTGGAGCCATGTACTGGTCTGGCAGAGCCCACTCACAAGGAAGGCTCAACATGCTCTCACCTGTGGGACACAGAGGCATCTCCTCAAACTCCCTTTACATAAAAACAGGTTAATATCCTAATATGTAATTGGCATAAGTGACATGCTGGGGACCTAATGAAAGAGAGGAGGATCAAAAACGTAAGAGTAGCCAGTTCTGGTGTAATCCCTAGAGCATCCCAACAAGATCTGCCCCTGCTCACCTTGCTGTACTTGATCTTAGGCTTTCCCTGTTTTTTTCTTTAAGCTTAGGGAATGGTGAAATGAAGTGGAAGATGCATGTTATAAGTAAGACTGAAGGAATACAAGAATCTCAGTCATCAGAATATGTACATCAGAAAAAGAAGTAGAAAGAGATAAGTTATACTGGCTTTGACTCATTTTAGGTATGTTCAACTACACCCCCAAGTTTCCTGGCATTAAAATGTACAGTATCTGTTATAGCACTTTGAGAGCTGTAGGCTTTGTGACAGTTGACCCGTGGGCTCTAGGAGAGCTCTCCAGAAATCTCAGCTGCATTTTCCGCAAACGCAGTTTCATTCATGCAGTTCTTTGCAGGCACAATCCAGTGTCCCCGCTCCTCATCTGCAACTGCAATGCTAGAAGCAAAAGCATAGAAAGGCAGGTGGCAGGGGTGAGGCAAAATGGACATTGTCCTTATATTAAAAATAGATCTTTTCGGTATGCCCAGATTCCATAAGCATAGGGAAAAGTCATGACTAGGAGGCAAAAAGCTGTTCCTGGATGTTCCTGAAGAGTGGTCTACAAAAGGGCTCAAAAGAAAATGTTTTGAAGAGAAGTTAAAAAGAACCATATTCTCCATGCATCATCAGGAACACAGAGGCAATGTGTTAAGCTGTTGCTTAACAGACAAAGCACATACTCCCCTTCCTGCATCAGCCCTCCCTCCATATTTGGGGACTGCATTATCTGTAGTGTCTGGCCGCTATTTCCCTGCCAAAAAGCCAGAAAAAAAAGAAGAAAAAAAATCCATATGGTTCTCCTCCTACGGGGGAATGTGCAAACTTCCACACAGAATCTGCACAAGAGCAAGATCCTATTTGCACTGCAATAAACACCATTTGCTCATGCCTCGTGCCTGCGGGCAGTACTGAAAAAGCTGGATTCATAAATAGTATCCTGGGGCTCACATAATGTAAGAGTATTACCAAGCGTTATCAAGGCAGCAATTTTCTGTTGCAATAAGCCACATAGTCAGATGTTTGAGATGGAAAAGACCTATCTGAATATTAAGCCCATTGGTCAGCAGATGCACAGTATAGTCCCCCAGATATCAGATATTAAACTGTTGCAGTACGTTGCAGCCTTAGTCAAATGGCCAAGAAGACTCAAGCCTCAGGAACATTTTAAATGAGCATCCTTACAGTGCAAGTACAAGAGCTCTATTTTGTTCTTTGTATGAGCGCATTAAATCACCAAAACAATATTAATACCACAAATTGAAAAATCAATAGCATTTTACAACAGGCACACTACTCCCCCAAACAAAACCTGCATACTTTTGTAAATGCAGTTCAGAAAAGGCTGAATATAAAACAGAAAAGGCACAGAGAGATTGGCAGATGAAAAGAGCTTATCTACTGAAGTGTGTGGTTACCACGTCTCCAGTATCTCGTACTGCTCTGCTATGGTACATGTTCTCCACTCCATTATATCAGTTTTACACCAATGTAACTGCACTGGATGCTTAAACAGAGTTACGTGGGCATAAAACCAATATAATGAAATGGAGAATCAAGCTTTACAGTGTAATAGACTCAGAAGAAAATTATCTATTCCCTTGTGAGGAAAAAACTTAGCTATTTTTAGCCAAAGCCTCTCTCTCACTCTTTTGTTTTATTCCTGCTATAGATTTTCAAGGCAAATATGAAGTTACACAGTAATAAAAGTGAATAGTACTACACCACGAGCAATAAGAACCCACCTTTTCATGTGGACAACATACAAAAGTCCAGATTCTTCCCTGAGGCTTGGTTATGCCCGAACCCAAAATATCTGCCAATCTTCTATCAACCCTATAAAAAACTCTAATAGCCGTCAGCATGTGCAGTCAGTCTTTCTTTTTAAGCTTTATTGGTAATTCACACCTCACCTGAATCGTCACCTTGCCTTAGGTATCTTTACATTTCCCCTCTCTAGCCTCAGGTCACTAAGCTCCACACTGATGGGCATCCAAAGGACTGCGCAACTCATGGTTATCACAGCACATCAACACATCTAGAGCTGCATGCAAGGTCAACACCTGCTTAACCTGACCACTGCACTGAAGAAGCTTGCTACAAGGAAGTGGTCTTTGTTTTACAGACCTTTAGGTAGCACTGCTTCACTCAACTCTGAATGGCTTGGTCCACCTTACTGCTAAAGTATTATGCAGCATTTTAACCACAGGGTGGGTATGGACACACCATCAATACAAGGGGGCACAAGCAGCAGCTTTGTGCTCACTTCTAGATTGTCCTCGCTATGAGGAAAGGCAGTATGTTTGCCTAAAACCCCTTCACTGATGATTAAGTTAATCTGGTTAATTCCATAGCGTTTAAGAGCCTTTAACTCTCATTCAACACAGCCACACACCTTCTACGATACCCGTGTTTTGTGTCAGTGAGCAACAAATCACATTTGCACATTTTACAAGCAAAGCACTGAGGTGCTCCTGGACTTAGATAAAATAAAACCCACGAGCTAGATTTTTATTGTACTTGCAATTAAAGAGGCTTATGAAAATCAGTAAAAATTTATGACTACAGGATATGTAGAGACTATTAAGTGAATGCCTGGGAAGCTAAAAAGAAACTGGGTAACGAAAGGTTATGGTGATCCTCAGGTGATAGCATTTTAAAGATGCAACCAAAGAATGGAACAACAGTTGAGTAACTTCTGGTGAAAAAATCAATTTTTCTGAATAGTAAGAGCTTCTTCTCATAAGGGATGTTTTTTAGATGGTTTTGACCCAATGAAACTGAAAATATTTTGACATTCTAAAAGAAGAGATATGTCAAAGCGGTAATTAATTGTCACTCTTACAGAGATATCCAGTGCTGTAGTTTATTTCATGCTTTACAAAAAAGAGTTATTAAAAAAACTGCAGAGCTGAAATTGGGTACTCTTTCTTTACCCAATGATCAGTGGCAGTGTGTTCAAACAACTGGGTGACCAAACCACCCGCACACCCTGAACACCTAAGCAATTTGGGTACTCTTTGACACAAATAATGTCCAATACTGAGATATTTTCACAATTTCCAAAAACGTGATTCTTGAAGTAAGATGGTATTAATCTCAAAGCATCATACAAATTACAGTTTCCAAAACATTCATGCAACTGACATGCAGGAGTTCATTAGAAATAAAAGCCAGTTGTCCTAATGAAACATTGGTGGACTATGAACTAGTGAGGGTATTATTTATAGCCTATAATGTGTTACCAGCTGAAAAGTATGATGATAGAGAAGAAAGACTTGTTTGGGAAGTCAGCACAGAGAAACAGAACCAGAGAATCCTGAAATCACAACTCTGCAAAAACCCTCTTTCTGTGAGATGCTCTGGTTTAGCCACTTCCTCCACAGCTTGGGAATACCACGAGTCCTACAAAGCTACTGCTTGTAAAGGGCACTGAAGCAAAATATACTATTACCATTGATTTTCTTTTTTTTTTTAACTACTGGGAATGTTGGGTTTTGGTTTTTTTTTCACAAATGCTTTGACTAGCAGTGCTCTAACAAATATTTAACAAATAAACCCATTCTTGTCTATTTCAATACATTCCTCCCTTCAGCTGGAGAACACAGACAGGAGTACGCATGGAATTTGATAATCATATCAAACATCTCTCTGATCAAAGACTAACTGTCCAAGAGTCAAGGGCTGAACCTCCTGATTCTCTTCAAATTGTTGTCAACCTCTCTGAAGGATAGCTAGATTTCAAGGTTCTGTTTTTCTAGCTCATGAAATAATCAGAAATATAATCATTCAGGTAAATTATACGATGATGTAACATCTCTGCTAAATTTGAAAAGATTTGCAATTCTTTGTGTTGGCAAACAGTAATTGAGAAATGAAGAGTCTTGCTCAGAATTTCACCCCTAAATCCCACCTGCTTAGGCAATAATTTAAGGCTTTCTCCCTGTTTGGCATTTCTATTCAGACAATGCCATGGAAGCCAGCCAGCCTGTAGAGAGAACCCCAGATGAAGTAACAGTTCTATTATCCAAAATATGCTGGAATCTTCAATGATTATTTTAACAAAAGTGAAGTCAGTAAAGGGAAACTTTACTGGTTTCCACTTCATGACAGAGACAGATTTAAAAAAAACATCCACTAGCATTTGCCAAATAGAGATGGAAACTATTAGGAAAAACAACTTCCCATTCAAATGGATATTACAAACAAGAGGGCATAAAAACAAAAGGGAAACTAAAAGAAGAACTTGACAATATAGCATTACATGCTTCAGACAAAATATGACTGAGTGAATTAATTTCTGAATAAGTTTCACCACAGAAAGAGAAAACAGAAGATGGCATTCAAAATCATTTTTATAAAGGCGTAAGAAAACATGCATTCCTTACCCATTCTGTATAGCAGCTGTTGGATCATAAGTCAAAGCCATGCCAGCCTGCACATAGTTAGGGAAGAAAAACAGATTTTTACTATTACTGCAGGGGAAAAGAAAAAAACAACCCAAAACAAAAAAAACCAAACCCATTAAACATTTTCTAAGCCAATATGAATAAAAGTTGACTGTAACTTAGATGGAAAATCTAAATTCTCCAGGGAAGCTCAGATGGCCCAAAGCAGCACAGACAGATTGGCTATGTCCCCTGCCTGTGAGATCCCTGAGAAATAGATCTGTTCAGTATGCCGGTTGTCATCTCTCCGTAACATTTAGGGCAACTGGTGGTTTGGTTGCACCAGTATCAGTTAAAAACTCCACTGAGATCAAGGCATTTACATCCAATTGCTCACTGTAACAAGACAGGGCCAAATCCTTCTGTTGCCTGTGAGACAGGTAGTTAGTAAATATTCTAAAGCCAGCTTCACAAGAGCGTCTCAGGGAAGGAGTCTCATCTTTCCTACAAAAGTAACACTCTGCATGACCCCAATCTACCATTTCCCTAGGCTGTCACTTGTACTTACAGTTAGTTCAGTACCACAAGACAAGAAACAAAATGTGGGCTGTGAAGCAGAAAAGACCAACCAAAAACAGAAAAAAAGAAGGAAGAAAGAAAAAAAGAAGAAAGAAAAAAAAGAAGAAAGAAAATAAAAAGTCCTTGAGTTTTTAAACAAGGCTTTTAAAATACTTCAGATGTCTGGACAGCGAAAGAATTTGTTAATGGGCTACGCAGAGCCTTTCAGCTGCTGCTCACCACCAAGCAGATGGTGACCTGTGCAAAAGGATTTGGCAGCATCCAGTTAACAACCGTCACCACCACCACCATTAGCAGACATCCACACGTACTGCAGGAAAGGCAGGGAGAGAGCAAGCCAGAGACTGCTTTTCCCGCTCTACCTTGTGCTTTAAGACAGCAGTCAGGGTCATGTAGGAAGGACTAGCTTTTTCCCCAGCATTTAAAGACATGGAAGTGACAATGTGTCTCCCACACACTGCATTTGCTTTGACTTTTTGTCTTCCTTCCACTATCCCCTCCCTTTGTGAAATACTTGACAATGTTACACTACCAGGAGATGGGAAGACATCTCTTTCTGTGTAGGGCTAGAAGCAGAGGAGAGGACCACTGTTATTCAAGATTCTGCTCTCCCTTTGGGAGCAGCTGAAAAATGGCCACAGCACCATCCCACCCCAAGGTACTGTAGCTCTCTCCTCTTGACATATAGACCATATGCTCATTGCCTGAGACAGGAGACAGCTGCATTTGCTTCAAGGACAGGTGCTTTACCAACCACGCAGCAGAGCCTGTGCTCCTGGTGGGAGTTCTTAATGCCCCTGGACCCATCTACCAAAGTACTTTTAAATAACAGCATCTGCCCCCTTCCAGACGGCTACTCGGACAGGTCAGGAAGCGTTTGGGCTTGGCCAGCTCCCATGCAGGCAGGTGAGCAGCCAGGGTAAATGCTCTGTTGATGAACCGGCAGAGAACAGGCAGCATTCCTAAAAGAGCCAGGTTAGCCCGGCAGCTGCACACTGGTCTAAGAGGAGATGGTCCAAGATTCCAGAGGCCAAAAGTAATTTCCTTATGTAACAAAAAAAAAAGTTCATGTCGTTATTATATTTGTATATTTTTCTCATTCTTTTAAGCAGATGCTAGGGCAAGTGCTTTGCTTATTGAAAATGACATTGTTTTAATAAAATACATACTATCTCTCAAGCAAAGGATAATTTGTGAGACTAAGGCCATGAACAGATGGCTATTTTTTTAAAGTCCATTAATTTCATACAAAGAAAAATAAAAATTACTATTTCTGGAAGTTTAAAATGTCAAAGAGTCAAATTTGGCGTGACTCCAACCACTGCTAATTTTGATGTAAAAATAAAGTAGCTTAGAAAATCACAAGGGATGATCAACTTGTTTTTATAATTGTTATGTCTTATATATTCCCAGCATATTATATTTTTGATAAGGTTGCATTAATTACTAATGGAAATGTATACAGTTCATCCCAAACAAGAGCTGTCATGGTTTAAACCCAGCCAGTAATTCAGTACCACACAGCCAACTTACTCACTCACTGCCACAGGCGGGATGGAAGAAGAATCAAAAGAATGTAAACCCCATGGGTTAAGAAGGGTATAATAATAACTAAAGTACAGTATAATACCACTGCTGCTAATGATAATGATAAGAGAAATAACAAGGAGAGAGAATATAAAACTAAAAGGGCAAGGGGAATTAAAAACCAATAAACACAAGTGATGCACAACGCAATTGCCCATCACCCACCGACCAGTACCCAGCCTGACCCAAGCAGTGATTGGTCCCTCCCAGGTAGCTCCCCCAGTTTATGTACTGGGCATGATGTGCTGTGGTATGGAATACCCCTTTGGCCAGTTTGGATCAGGTGTCCTGTCTCTGCTCCCTCCTGGCTTTTTGTGCCCCTTCTCACTGGCAAGAGCATGAAAGACTGAAAAGTCCTTGACCAGGGTAAGCACTACTGAGCAACAACTAAAGCATCGGTGTGTTATCAGCACTATTCTAAGACTAAAGCTGAAATACAGCACGGCACCAGCTACTAGCAAGAAAATTAACTCTACCCCAGCCAAAACCAGCACAAGAGCCAATAAAACTTTAATATCATAAAAAAAATTTTTGTCTGCAATATATTTTAGAGAAAGAGTCATAGTAAGAATGAGGGTGCAGAAAAGATAAATTACAGTAGCTCTTTCCTGCAGCTCTAACAATGCTCAGTGTGCACTTGAGACCTGCAAACACATGTTTATGCCACTTTCAATTACTTGTCTCATGGATATTTGAGCACATGGTCATGCACAGACCTTCAGCCTGCCCTCATGCCCTAGACCTGCATGTGGGTGCATGCAGATAACCTGCACATACTCCATGATATGTATAGAATCATAGAATGGTTTGGGTTGGAAAGGACCTTGAGATCATCTAGTTCCGACCCCCTGCCATGGGCAGGAGCACATATATTAGCATCGTGTCCATTACAAAGTATTGGTACTAGGAATAAGGGACACCACTGTGGGTTTGGCAAGTACAAAATATGAAAGTCTAGGCACTCATGATCTTATCCATGCTCCATATCCATATTGCAAGATGACAGATTACCAGAATCTGTTCAAGAACTTCAGCAGTGACAGCTATAAATATCGCTACCACATTTGCCTGTAAATGAAAGTTTCACATCAGACAAATATGACACAGTGTGTGGCAATACATGCATATGGCACACTACCTACAGTTTGCCCAGTAATATTGCTAATATCCCCCCATTGCTGAATAGCCTTAAACAGCTGCTATTTCAAATAGCTGCTAACAGAGGACTTTTTACTTCTTTCTCATCAAGTTGTGTAATTCCTCCCTACAAAATTAAGCTGGCTGGAAGCCCAGGAGAGGCAACAGTTAGCCTGGACCAGTGAAAGATTTATGGTCTGAAGCATCCTTATTCATCAGGAATAAAAACTGATGAGCAATAACAACTTACTGGAAAATCGTCTGCACTTTTCTCCATAGCGCACAAACAAGAATTCCAAAAATACCAAATAAAAAATATTAGTATTGGCCTCAATTTTCCACATGATAGAGATACATCTTATTCTGTCAAAACCAGAACAGAATGTAGCTGTCACTGTGCTTAATACAGTATTAACTATACTGAGGCACTGGGTGATGCCTCTACAGCAGTTATGCTGAAGAGTATTTTCTTCCAGGTCTTTTCATCTACTGTTTTGCACATGTTTCGGTGGAAGGACACGGTCTTATTCCTTCTTCTAATAGTGACACTTCCTGATAAAAAGCCACCTCAGAGAGTGGCACTGATGATGGAACACTGCTCTAGGAAAATATTTGTCAAATAAATCTTCTATGAAGAAACAACTGCACCACAGAATTTTTATGCCGCTCAGCCAGATAATGGACATACACTCAGACACTGAATGAGCTCCTGCACCTCAACATTTCAACATGCAATCCCTGAAAGTAATAATAAAAAAATTAATATCTGTTATCAGTCCCACACATAATAATTAAGACCATTCTCAATGATTACTTGACCAGTCTGTTCAGAAAGTCACTTGACACAGAAATAAAACCAGCTCATTTAAAATATTGATTTTTAAAAAAGACTATTTAAACCACATGTTTACTTATCACTCATTTTTACCAAAGCATCTGAACTCCAGACAATGGAATTAAGCCATTTTGTTGCTGCATTTTTCTATTTAATGACATCAATGAACAAAGAGATTCTAAAAACAAGAGACCCAGTCTGAAACTTTCTTTACATTTAAGCTCTTTCCTTCAATAGAGTGCAGCAAATAACAGAAAACCTCTGTAAGGCAAGGGTTCTCCCAGGAAGTTTGAAGGCCTTTGCTTAACATTTCACTGCAAAAAATTTTCCATAGGCAAAGATAAGGTGTTTTGTTTCTGTTTTTTCCCCATCTCTTTGTTATGAATTGAACATAAATGAGCACATTTGCCTCATTAAAGAGACTTAGACGATCTCATTTGCATTGCTTATGTAAATTGGATTTGTAAATCTCTCAAAGAAATTATTAAGTTGCGAAGCGATTATTGAAAAAATGATCACATCTTCAATATAATGTGAAATAAGGTGGGTTTATTGCTTCTCTTCTGAACCTCTGCAAGCTCTCACAAGAACCCAGTATCTGGCTTCCAGCAAACACATAGCTATAAATGACCAAATTTTAGGTTGCATGATATCTTCTATGTTGCTGGGCAGCAGCTTTCATGAACAGCTTCACCAACATATCATTATGTGGGAGTTATACCAGAAGATAAGTCCCTCTTCCCCATCTCCTCTGATTCATACCCTCATCCTTTCCCACTGGAGGGCTGCCATCCCAGGAGAATGGGTGTGTTCTTGGCTACTACAGTGGAATCAATTGAAATTTCAACAATGAAATTCCTGTACTTGTTTGTTGCCACTGCTAACATCTGCCAGACATCACAGCATAAGGATCCCTTCTGCTCTGACTGCAGATACTTTGACTGAAACACTTTAAAGAAGGAAGAGAGAGACAGAGGAAGACCAACAATCCAAATGAGACTAATTTAAAATATTGATTTAATAGAAAAAGCTCAGCCACAGCAAAGTTAACGTGGCAGAGTTCCTTTCTTTGATTATTTAAACAGTTCTGCTAGAAATATTCCACATTATTAGCAATATTTCTGAATTTAGTTCTGAAAAAAATCCCACATTTTCTTTTGAGTGAGAAATTTGGATTACAAATGTGACACCTCTTATATATATATATAAGCATATGAAAGAAATGAAGCATTTCCCAGTGATATGTGCTCCTTAAGCAGATCCCAATTTCTGGGAAAAAAGTGGTCGTGGAGATGAGAATATATAATATTGAGGTCAAACTTGGGAAGAGATTCATGAACCTCAGAAGGTCAGAGGTTGAGCTGATAAACACAATGGGAAGTTTAGATACCCAAGAGAATGACAAGAAACCCTTTTTGTCCTACAGAATTGGACCAGAAGTCTGATCTACACACCTTCTGGTTTGGGGATTGAGTCACTTTGCTCCCACTTCAACTTATCTGATAAGTTTAAACATAAGTGCTGAAGCTGACAAAAGTTACAGAAAAGAGAGAGACGTATATAATACAATATAGTTATTCTGTTTCCACAGCCAACTCATAAGTTTAACCTTGTCATCTTCAGATCTACGAACCATCTGCTTTTGGGGATCTGGCACACCCATTTTGCCCTCAGTCTGATCCAATGTTAAATCAGCTGTGGATTTAACTGCACACTAGATGCGTGTGCTACAGTGAGCTGGGAAGACTTGTAGCACTGGGAATGGCTTGTAGCACTACTGAAAGTGTCAGACCATCAAATATCTGTCAGGGATACAGAAGAGTGCAGAAAAAGGTATGTCCTTTTCCCCTGTCTCCAACATCTGTTTATTCTGAATAAGAAAACACTGTCATGGCAGCAGAATTTGGAGGAAAACTCTACTGCAAGAAAATCTCTGGGGCAAATGGCAAGACATTTTTCACCACAGAATGAAATCCAAAGCCAAAATGAAAACTAAGACAACTAATCTCAGAAAGCACGTGCAGTCCTGATTCTACTTTAAACAAAGAATGGCCCTTATTAGTAGTAAACACGGTCCATTTTAAAATCCTGATTTTGGGGACAGTGATTTTATATAGGTCATTATTTTAAAATATTTCTATGTGCTTTCTGATCTCAAAATCTAACAATTTAAACTGGTCTTTGGTATTTGTGCCTTTTAGGCACATTTTCAAAGCGTTGCCTACAATGAAAGCATCTTGTGACATGAAGAATTTTAAACTCATTGCTCTGTATCTTTTCATATATTTGTCAGTTACCTTTTAGCCCTTCTACTTTCTCCCTCTGTGTAAGCTTCTCTTCAGGTTCAACTCCTCCCTGCTAAACTAAGGTTAGGCTGAAAATGAGCATGCAAAATACTGACCAACGGCTAACTTGCATACTAGTATTGTAAACATGCATGGTTTGCATATGAGGGTACTATTGGGTATCTGGGTATAATGCATATCTGGATACTACTGCATATCTGGACAGGCCTGGAAATTGTCTCCTACAGAGAAGAAAAAATCATTTTTCTAGGTGTAAAATACATCAGCCCTAAACACTGAGGCTTATGGAACACAACTAAGTAGTACCTATCTCCTTGAAAGTACAAATAGAAATCTATGTCTAAGTTATAAATGGGCCTGGCAGAGATCTACTAATCATTTCTATATGCCTGCTGCTGGTAAAGAAGGGACAACTGGCACCAGCATCAACTGCTTCAGCCCTTCACTGGTACTGACTTCACAAAAAAATCAGGAAGTCTCTCATATTACTTACTGTATGTTTTTCTCTCTAAATTAGTTTGCATTAGACAAAATCATAATGAACAGCAGATTAAAAAAGAAACTGTTAACAAAAGCAACATTCCGAAACTTTTTTTTTAAGGAAAAATTAAAACTATGTTTAATTCTTTAGACATTTCACTAACTCATCTTGAAAGAAAACAAAGGGGGAAAGTGGAGAGTAGGAAACAAAAATGTAACCCAGATTTCAGAAGCAAGAAAGCAATCCATAGAAGAACTATTGGTGGCAATTATTAAATGTCATTATAGACATCAGACCAAATCGAATGACAAGGGGTCACATTCAGTGGTGCATTCGCTGTTGTGATATATGAACCAATACTGTAATGATGGTATTCTCTTGTGAGAAAAGCAATGCAAGTATTTAAATACTCTAAATTTTATAGAAACTTGCAAATGAAGTATCAAAAGTTTCTCCCTTTCTACCAGATGAATCTTAAATACACATATCAAAAGATTTTATCTCAGAATAACCAAAACAAAGTTTCAGTAAATCTGCAAAAAAAAAAAATTACGTTGTAAAATTTAAGTTGCAGGTTTTAATCTAATCCGATCTCAATTTGTAACTACTCTTGATTCCCCAGATGCATTTTCAACTAATGAATATTTTTTGGAGATATGTCACCCTACTCTAGACCTGTCAACTGCAATTTAGAGGTAAATTAAATCAAATATTTTACCGGCAGAATTTGAATATGATTATGCTCTATCACCATCTCAACATGATCTGGTCAGGAAAAGTTTCCAAAGATATTGCTGAAATAAATCACTGTGGCTCAGGAAAAACTAGCCTGAAAAAAAATAATTTACTTTTGTGCAGAAATTATGTCAGTTATTGGGTCAGAATTTCACTGCAACATTTGCAGGTTTCTCTGTATATTTCTTGCACCTGTGTGTTAGATGCCTAATTTGACAGCCTTTTACAAAGCCATCAATAATCTAAGCTCCCAGCTCCTTAGTCCAGAACTGGTCAGCCATCACAAATCCCCAGTAAATCTGCTGAGCACTTCCTGAGGCTTCAAACAAGAGTGGAAGTGTAAGGACTAGAAAGTGCTATCCAAGGTCAGGCATTCTTCCCTGGTTTCAACAGGCCAAGTAACCAAGTACCAAAAAAAAAACCCCAAAAAGCTCTAAAGAAATTTTTCCTCAAGACTTGACTTTAAAAGATAAGCCTATTTAACAGGTAACTAAAGTATTCCTACATGGTTATGACAAGCAATCTACAAAAATATATGCTAGGAATAAGATTTTCTATTACATTCTGCAGTATGGCCTGAAAACTTTATATAAAAAAAGTAATTCTCCCTTATAAAATTCCCCAGAAGCTCTCCATAAAAGAGAGCAAAATCTCTGAGACGAGCGTGGCCAGAGAGGTAACACCAAAGCAAACCTGCTCCCTGCTAAATCTCCTGCTGTTTCCCCCCCTAGAGCAGAGTACTGGGCACAACTGTCTGTCTCTACATCGCATGCTGAAGTTTGAGGCCAGTGCCAGAACTGCTCTTGCTTTTTTCTGCAATCCATCCGTCTGAGCAATAATCCTCTCGCATGCTCAGTGTTAATGCTGGTTAAACCTCAGAAGTTTTAGAAATGTCCTTCACGGAAGTATTCAAGAATGCAAAGGTTTATCTGAACAACAGCCAACATACATCTTGGTCCAGATACCACAGAATTTGGCCAGGGTGGAAATACTGAGGGAGCAATCTCTTGGACACTATTTCAATGCTTTTCTTTAGGAAAGAAAACATGAAAAAGCAGAGGTGCATGGAATATTTCCAGATCCCATTTGTAATCAGAACTATGACACTTGTCATGTATCAGTTATTTCTCACTACTCACTGCCTGTCCTTTTTTAAAGAGATTAAAGTCAACAGGAGTAATTATAGGAAGGTTACCCAAGTGCTGCTACACAGAGAACAACTGAATGGTACATTAAGCTTAGAGTAAGATCATTAAAAGACAAAGATAAAAAACCTATTGCATATAAAATACAAGAGTAATTACATAGAAGGATTTTACATTGGAAATAAGAAAATTAAAAATGATGGGGAAGAAATTCAATAAATGAGTGCCTCTAAAAGAGAACATGCATTCTTGTCTTTGATGCTTTGAGTAGTAAATATCCAATGTGGAGCAAGGTATTAACCAGACGTTAATAAACAGAAAATCTAAGATAACAGAGCATTCCTAGCCTGAAATATTTCTGAGTTTGTACCTTTACAACCTTTCCACATTTGTAGCTTATACCATGCCAACAGCTCTGTAGTTGAGTGCAAACACCACCACTAAAACCTAGTTTTTAAATGTTGATACTATAAACACACCAACCACTCCCTGCCTATAGATCACAGCGGTATCACTGTGCTTTATATGAGCCACTACACTAGCAGCAAATGAACTATATATGATGTAATAAGCTGATGGCCTGAGGCCACAGGCATAATCGTGGCTTGCTGGCTTTAACTTTATATTCTCTTGTTTATTGATTTGAACTGAAGGAAGCATAGAACAGAGGAGATAATAGCTATGATGGTGTTTACTATTTAAACGAGGATTTAGAGGTCTTTAAAATATGGATAATTGACCTTATTGAGGGTTTATTATTGTCTCCTATATATAGACCTTTGTTCTTCAAGGTCTGTATGCAATGACCTGAGTCTACCACTTGAAGTACTTCCTAGGCACTTACTCCTCAGTAGATATATAACATGATAAACCATAATGACTCCTAAGAAAACATCTCAATTTTTTGAGATGTCTCAAAACATGAGAGCCTGCAAAGAACCTTTGGAGTCTTCTGCAATGTCCTGTGGTAAATGTGGCTGTCACACTGGCACTTTCAGCCCACAAAGCTAAAAATATTTTGGAGCATTGTTGTTGGAACAGTGTACAATAACCACCTTGCTGGAGGGAGAAATGTCTACACTTTCAAGAGGCCTTTCTGTTTAAGGTGCTCGCCAATCATGCTAGAGTATAGATGTCATAAGGTAATGGTTCAAAAGGTATCAGCTAGCAAAATCAAGTAGTTACAAAAAAGTCATAGAATCATAAAATCAGCTAGGTTGGAAAAAACCTTTAAGATCATCAAGCCCAACCTTTACCCCAGGACTGCCAAGTCCACCACTAAACCATGTCATTAAGGGCCTCATCTACACAGTTTTTGAACAATTCCAAGGATGGTGACTCCACCACTGCCCTGGGCAGCCTGTTGCAATGCTGATCACCCTCTCTGTGAAGAAATTTTTCCTAATATCAGTCTACATGAAGATAAACAACAACACTGGCCCTAAAAAGCAGAAACCCTCTAGAAACACATAACTTAAAAATACCAAATAGTTTTCTTGTTTATTTGCTTTGTAAAATTGAAGTAAATGCAGCAAAACCCACAAAAAATACCCCCAAAAGAATTAAAACCAAACCAAAACACAAAACACCAACTTGTATTCTAGTGCATCACAACTGAGCAACATTTATTTTTCTTGAAAGGAAAATAAATCATAAACCCAATGAATAGGTATTTAAGATAGAAATACTTGTAAGTCCTTCAGCATTCATAGCTGTGATCATGCATAAGAAGGTACTATGGCCAGATCTACCTCATTTATTCAAGTGTCTTTATCCTATAATAACATTCAAGAAGAGTAAACAGACTCTTGAAGAGTCAAATAAATTCCTTTCTTATTTCATCCACATTTGGAGTCATTTCATGTACAAGTACACAGAAAGGAAACTCCAGTAACAGAACTATTTGCAGCAGAGCAGAAAGCAACCATTAGATTTCTTTTTTTAACTTTGTACACATGATGGGGCTGGGGTTACTGTAAACTGTTTTGTCTTGGGCAGAATGAAGAGTCCAGCTGAGATAAGCTTTTGGAAAACTTTTATGCGGACCATATATTTGGATGTGCAACTACATTCCTCCCTCTTGTAACAACTCACCTACTCCCCAATGATGTTCTGTCACCAGGAAGTATACGGAGGAAATAACATTATTGAGTTGCTTAAGTGTAAATTGATTTGGGGTTTATAAAAGTTACACCACAGGTGCTGATGGCACATCAGTGAGAGAATACTGGGCTCAGGTCTGGTTGCAGACAGAGTGCTCATGGTGGGACAAGGC
Organism: Nestor notabilis; assembly: GCF_000696875.1. Taxonomy (NCBI): domain Eukaryota; kingdom Metazoa; phylum Chordata; class Aves; order Psittaciformes; family Psittacidae; genus Nestor; species Nestor notabilis. The sequence continues at coordinate 152,716 of NW_009931441.1, read as the reverse complement.
TGCACACAGTTCCACACCAAACTCTGAAATTGTCTTTTCCTGTAACTTTACACTCCGCACATTATTATAAACTCCACTCTCCCCTCTGCGTATATGCCTTTCTCTGTGTGAAACTGTTGTATTATGTGTGCAATCTGATTTCTTCATAGCCCTCTAAGGTAGATCTCCAAGTCTGCAGCTGACTTTTGCCAAACCCCAGGAAAATAATTGCCGCATGGCACTTACCTCTCCTTCTCTGGGCCACGGCCTTCCATTCTGTGTATATTTGCTTTGATTCTGGCGCTTCTTTTGCCCTCCATCAGCAAATTTGCACAGCAAAGGCTCAGTGGGGGCTGTGAAGACAAGAAACCCAGTCTGTATTAGCATCCCCCCCAAAGAAAGTGATTATACCAGCAACAGTAGTGCTTTGTAAAACTGATCTTTTGAAGTAAAGTCTTGCCTTCTGCAGATATTTTTTGCCTCTTTTAGCCTTGACTCCACTGGCAGCTGTTCTTATTAACTAAGCTTCAAAAAATATATACTGGCAGCCCTTAAAAGAATTTAGCAAATATTGTTGAAAAAATAATCAGCCTACGCAGAATGTTAAGTTGCTGTAGTGGAATAGTAGAGTCAGGCATTAGTTCCAGCTAAGTTAGACACGTATTCATGACCAGCATTAGTGCAAGGATAAACACTACTTCGCTAAAGAAGCTTACTGTTTTTATTGTAAAAACTTTGCAAGAATCTGTGTAAGGAATAAGTGTTCACACTATTTCTGTGTTTCTCGAGACCCAATCCCTTAAAATCCGAATAAACAGAATAAAATAGAGACATTTGCCAAGCACAGTCCAGTTAGCTTTCTTTTCCTCTTAACTCCTCTTTTAAGCAAGTTGGCAGCTCAGAAAACCCCTTTCCTCTCCAACTGAGATCTGGTGTATGAATACAATAGTCAGAGGGCATGAAGCTTTGGGAAGAAAGGATATTCACAGAGATGCACACCCCGAAAGGCAGCCAACAACAGGGCCCCCTGGTGAAGAAATTGCCCCACATGAAATGGGTACAACAGGAAGGGAACTCTGTGTCCTGGGATCTTTTTCCATCTACCTAGCTTTTAACAGCGTCCTCAAATATTTTTCAGCCAAAACTGTAATTAACTTGCTGGTGGGAGCTTGTCTTTGCTGTTTCCTTCTTAAAAGAGGGGCCAAATTCTACCCACTTTATTAATTGCATGAAAGGATTGTCCTTTACTGCCTACATCAACAGAGAAGCAAACCAATATTGGCTTGGTTGAAAGAAATCTAAAAATGATGTGTCGTATCTGAAACTTTTCAGTAATTTTTGGGTTCCCAGGCATGACAAGTATGGGCTTTAATTAATTAACCAGGTGTTTTGATGGAAAAAAAGCAAGAAGTCTGTTTTTTCTTCCTCATTTTCTATTTCTGTGAGGCTAAAAATGTTGAAAGAATTAAAGTGGAGGGACATGAAGGAAATGTTGCTGTAGGGGGCGTTAGCCAAGTTGCTGACTTCCTTATTTATAATAAAAGCTATGATTTGGTTAAAGGATAAATTCATATAATATTAAAACAAGCTCATCTCCCCCAACTTCTTACTCACGGCAAGCTCAAATTGGGTCAGAAAGTGTAAATTAAAATTTTGATCACTTGAAAACTGCCACCAAGGAACGATGTATATAGAGAATCTCACATCAAAACCACAATTTCTCATTGGGACAGCATCACTTTGGCCACTTCTGAAGATTTAACAGCTTTGTTTTTTTCATTACCATTTTACCAGGCTAGTAATTTCCAAGGTCACTAGAAACTGAACTGCAGGGAACAATCCATTATTGGCAGAAACCTCAACTGTGTGACCCCAGTGGTCTTTCCCCACCTCTGAGTTCGATTATTGTATCAGATTTTGGTAGAAGCAATGCTCAGCCAACCGTTTTAAATTTAAAATAATGAAGGTTTAAAAGCATCCAGGTGGCTGTGGAGATTCTTTCTGCAGATGGAGAGATTTTACAGGGCTGAGTGCCCTGCACTTCCACCAGTTTTACTCCACAGTGCGATGTTGCATGATTTCAGAGTGGTTACTTACAATTCACTTTGAGGTGACTGTGAGGGAGGAGCAGGTGCTAAGCCAGCGTTAAAGAAAGACTTATTAAACATCACATCTGAAGCTTCAAAAGCTTTTTGTTTTAAGCACTGAACAACTACCAAGCAACATACAATACCATCAGAAGCATGTAAAAACAATCTGCACATTGGATATTTACACATGCCATGATCATCTGCTAATGTACACATGTGGTATTAGCCCATGTACTATGATGTGGTTGAGAAAGCTAGGAAATCGTATGGTTTAGTACATATCCTCTCTGTATATTAGGCAACCACAAATAGGAAGTTGTTGCCATTTCTGAAATTCCCAATATTCAGCATTACCATCTGACAAACTCTTATTTGTTAACTTAACCACTACCACCTAGAAAAAATGCAAAAAGTATTGTACAGACTTTTCAGGAGGCAGGGGAGAAGATAGAAAAGGACAACAGTACCATAACCTTCACAGGCAAGTTTCTACACGGGAGGCTATATTCCTCTACAGCAAACTGAGGGGAATCCTGGGAGAAAAGTCGATCTGTGCCGATCAGTATTAACAAAAGTAAAAGGATCGAAAGAGCATGTTCTGACAGGAAGACAAGAGTCTAGATAAGATGATTCTGGGCTTTGGTATCTTTCATTTATTTAGTTAGTTACTTTTTCCACCACAATCCCCCCCACAACCAACACAGACATTTACCGTATTACATCTGGCAGGACAGAAAATTATCTTAATTATCTCTGAAGTGGTGTAAGGCCTTAATGGTTTACAGCTGGAAACAACTATGGTAACCAACCTCAAACTATAAAGAAATCAAATTAATAATCTTAATAATCTCTCTTCTTTCGGGACATATGGTAGAGTGTAAGAGTCTTATGTGTTCAAGCATATTGTTCTAAGTACACAGAAAACCTCAAATCTCCGGTTTACTTCAGCCCTCTTGAAATCGTCTCTAAGAAAGGTTCTCTAGGCTTTGCAAGATGAGATGCACATGAGTATTTGACATTGGCACCATGAGTCTTACTAATTACATACATAACAACAGAAGACACTGGAAAGAGCATATCCTAGTGCACTATGTTAGCAAAACTATTTCTAAGTAGAATTCTTTCTTAATGGTTTCATGAAATGTCAGAAGTGCTTTAAAAATAATAAATGAACTTTCGGCAAGAAAAAACCCCCATCGCAATTAGGTATTATGGTTATCAATTTAAAAGGAAAATATTTAGGAACTATTCAAGCAATAACAACATTACATGAATAATCTCAAGGGATTGCAGCAGAAGTGGGATATTTTACCCCCAAATACTTCAGAAGAGGAGGAAGGGAAAAGGGAATATTTTAAACTTTTTCTGTTGTTGCTCTCTTCCATTTCATACAGACACTCTTCAATTTATGGACTGAATTTTCACTCTTCTCCTTTTCCTCTGTATAAACACACTGACTGAAAATAAATGCTTGTGTCCCTGCCTCTTCCCTCACCTTTTATACTGCTGACTTAATAGAAAATGCAATTTGGATATCTGTAGATGTTCATATTTTGAAGAGATAAGCACATCTTTTTGTATGGTTCATGACATCCTCAAAGTTTTAAGCATGTGTGGTATTTTGAAGCCTATCTGGAAAATCTACTGTTGCTATTTTCCTGTCAGAAAAGGGAGAATTGATTCACTTGAGACAAATTTCAGCCTATTCCATCCTGATAAACTCTTCAAGATAGAAGGCACTGATCTTTCTTTGACTTCTACCTGACAGTAACAAATATAAATATCAAGAATAAATAACAGCTTTAACCTGAACAAGGTTCATTAAGCCATTACCCATTTTTCAAGAAGATTTAAATGCTTGCTGTAGTTCCCATCTAAAGCCTCCTCTAGTTAATAAGACATAAATAGCCCTGAACTTGGCTTTCAGTCCTGAGAAGGAAGTGGGATCAAATTGATAGTGCTTCTAAACAGCATTTGCCAAGTTATTCAGGGCTGCTGTAGGAGAGGGCAGTAGTTGCTAGTGTTCAAATTCTGTTTCCATGGAAGTCAATGGCTAAAACCCTATCTCTCTTCAGTCAGGCCCTGAATTTACTCGAAGAGTTCAGTGGAGGTGAAAGAGAGAGACTGGTTTTGTGTCAATCAAGCCTGTCGATATTGTTGAAGTTCCCTTAGGAGATCAACTTCTCATGCTCCACTACTTCAGATGGACAGACTGTGCAGACAGACAGCACTGAACTGCCAAAAGGCTGTTAATATCACAAAAGCAACACTGGTGTTTAAAATAGGACAAAACCTTTAGATGGAAGGAGATGGGGATAACAGTGCCCCCTTCTCAGATCTGGCAGCCTCTTAGAAATGTTCCATCTCAGGAAAGCAACTTCAATTAAATTGGTGAGTTCAACAGAAAAAGCAAAATTCTAACTAGTGCTGAATATATAATTTCCTTATTCTCTCATTCATCGGAAGGCAGATACACTTGAGCTTCTACATATGCAAAAATGTATATATTCATGAGCATGTGCTTCATAAAGGAAGATGAAAGCTGTCACTTGCATTCAGTGAATCTTTTTCATTATTTCAGGTGCTCTGAAACTTTTTCTATCTTAAGAGTTACTGAGAAAAGCTTGTCCTCCGCAACTTCCGATTCAGTAATATAGCATCATCTGTCCAGCAATGGCAAGAATTACATATTTAAAAAAGCAATAACAAGAATCTATTTATGTATTTTAACTGCTTTCACTATGAATAATTTTGAAGATAGAACATTTTTCAGCATGTCAGGAAGAGTTAATCTCTTTTTCTCATCTTGTACAAGAACGAAAATAACATTTTCAGTAGACAGCCTGGCAACAAGTGCATTGTGGGTCCTTAAACACCTTCATTTGGTTAATGTGAAGAAAAATGATGAGAAAGTCACTGGTATATTAATGAATGGTCAGTGCATAGTCAATAATCTTTTTCAAAGTATGTTTTTATGAGAAACTTGGATTAATTTATTTTTCAGCCTTGGCAAATTCTCCTCCATGATAAAAAATGGGGCAGAGCAATAACTAAGTTCACAATTACAGCAAGCATCCAAACTGATCAAGCTTTGATAACTACTTTTCTTAACTCCATTCCCAATTTTAAGTATTTTGATAACATTTTAATGTACAAATTACATAGAATATGTGATTGAAACATCCATGCCAGAACCAACCCCCTTGTTTGCCTCAGATCAATCATTTTTAGTCTTTAGAAAAACTTCATCCTATGGTAACATCTAAGCCACTTTGTAAGCAGACCTGTTACTCATATAGTATTTCAGAGGGAGACATGAGACACACAAAAGCTCTAGAATCAAGGCAGGACAGAGCAAGTTAAAGTTCTGATTCTATACCTGGGCTCAAATGGATGTACCTAGCAGGACTATGGTCTTTACACAACACACAGTTTCTTTACAAAATGAATTTTGTTGTAAAGTTTTGGGACCCCATCAATAGAGCAATTCTCTGCTCTAGTGAATCCATTGGCTTCTAGGAAAGTTCAGTCACGAAATCTTATTCATTCCAAAGTCACAAATAAACAAAATTCAAACTTCAAGGAATATTAGAGAACAGAACCATAGCTATTCCGCTCTTGGGAAATAAAGAATTACACAAGATGGTACGTGACACAAAAGGACATTTAAGGACAAAGTGTTAGCAGAGTAAAGAAACTGTAAGTAATGAAGCAAATAAACATGTCATCCTATCCCACACGGAGTGCTTGACTTGTTGAAGGACAGAGTAATATATTTTGTCTGAGAAGCCCATGATACTGGATGTGATGTCACAGGACATACCCTAACATATATACATAGAAGTATAATGAAAGGCATTCTGTTATTATGATTCCTTGTTGCTCAGCGTTTTTTGCAAGAGCCAGTGCTTTTACACAGGTCAAGGAACATACAGCATATTTATCCAGTAGGTTTACATTTAAATTTAACTATGTGATATTCCATAGACTTGTACTGCTGATTATAAAAGTCAAACAAAGGGTTAACATCACATTTTAGTTTCTACAACATACCATTTTCACAATATAACTGTAGAAATTGGGGAAATAGCCTTACATAACAGAAAAGTACCCCACAGCAACAATTAGAAAGCAAGCATCTGTTCGGCTAGAAAGGAAAAAAAAAACTTTGGATATTACAGCTTAAGTAATTATCTCTAGTTCACCTCTTTGTCTTAAGAAATGAGAACCATTCCTTTCATCTTTTTTGTATAATAATTATTTCTAAAGAGAAGGAATATATTAGAAAAGAAAAATAAATCCCAGAGGAGAAATAGTGTGTCAAGCATAAAGTTAGTGTTTCTATTCTGTCAAACTGAAATTACTTGGAGCACGTACAACAGATAACTGTACGCTTACACTGGAGAAACAGCATGCCAACTGTGGAGTGTGGTCCAGATCTTGTTGCAATCAATGCAAACACTCCAGCTACTACACCGAACAGTTATACTTTATCATATGGTTCCAGAAGCCCCCATAAAGTTTTGTCAGTGGATCAGAAACTAGAGTCTCCTTTCTACGAGAAACAGAAACATTCCTTTTTACATTTTGCTTTTGTCTAAAAAAACATTTCTGTTTTTAAATTTTCAACAGAAAGCAGATTGAGAGTGCCTGATTCAGGCCTATTAAAATGCTCCATTCCAACGTTGCTGATAAGGAGAAACTGTTACATGATTTTATGGAGATAACATATAGAAGCAGATGCTTCAATACGGTATTGAAACTTAAATAAAATCAATCAAAATAGCAAAGCTGAAATGCGGCAGTGCGTTGGCATATTTTTACTTTAACAAACTCCATTTCTCAAACAACTCTAGTGCTGTTCTGCAAATCCAAAACAGATTTAAGGAGTTCATGAATTAACTTTATTAACTAATAACTAATTAACACTGCACTTTAATGTTGGATTCTGCCTTTATTTTAAAAAGGCCTGAATCAGAGGACACAGAAATTATAACGAGAATCTCAGTGAACCCAAAGCCACTCTAATGTAGCCAAATTGAATTGTGAGGTAACTGTGAGCACGAGCAGAGTCAGGCCCGTGAGGTTTGCCAGGGAAAGCAGCTTCCTCAAACCTGATGATACAGCAAAGTTCTGCCCTAATGAAAGTCCCTGCCATAATGCTGAAAAAATCTCAGCTGTGGTTCTTCCTTTGTGTCCACTGCTAAGACACCTCTTGACAATCCTCAACCACTGAATGAAAAGTGGGGTCTTTAAATTTTTCCAAAAGCCTTTACAACAAAAGAGGAGGTTCTTTCATCAAACGAGTATGTAACCAAACCAACTGCATGCATCAGCTTGCAGAAATCACTTTATGTACCTATGCTTAGACTTGAGTTTTCCACGGCTTTTGGACAGGACCTGCGATCAATTGAAATTTGGGGCATATTGATTGAATGTGACAATTCTAATTACAAAACATAGAACTTGTCTGGGTTAATACCTCCTCCAAAAAACACTTTAATAGACTCCCTTGGATTCCTGCCTTACTGGAAAAGCCATGTACCAAAAAATTGAGACGGTATCATATTTTAGAGAGGAGCATTGGTTACAAGTCATTGAAAGTACTTCATATGTTATTTAAGATAGATAATTAATAAATATTGAAATAAGTAGGTATAAAACGGCTTTTTTAATAAATAAGCAAAGCGTCACACTTGCTCAATCAGCACTGTTAAACAAGTGAATGCTTAAGAACCAACCCACCCTTCTATGTTTGAAGAATTTTTGTGTGGAACTTTTGTGCCTCAGCTTCCCTGTATTTCCCTCATGCCAGCATAACTAAGCAAGACACCGAAGAAAGCAGAGTCTACATAGCTCTTCTGGGAACTATGCAAGTAACTAGTACAATAAAGATACAATAATGCAAAGGTCCCCTATCAAGTTTCTCCCCATTTGACAATAGCTGACAAGAGTGAATAGTTTTCAAAGGACAACAAAAAACATACTTTTTGTGGTTTCGTATAGATTTTGCAAATGCTAATTACTGCCTGGGATTCTGACTACTATGATTAGCCATTGGCTTACTGCATCAGAGGCTTATTAGACTACATGTGTTTGGGCCGGAGCTGATTCCTCCAAGTGAAATGAAAAAAACATGTCAAACTTGAAAAATATTCCTGAAAGCATTTTAAGACATTTTCCTGTTTTCATTGTGAATTCCTAGATCACAACTTGCCGTACAGGCACACGCTTCTGCCATGTGTGACACAGAACTAGGGTGGGATCAGATCAATAATTCCCAACCCAGGAGTCCAAGATCCTGTGAAGCTGATGAGAATGCTTTCAAAACCTTCAGGGGGTTATGGCACCGAAGCCTATGACCTGAACTGGAAGTAAATATAACAGCAGTTACACTGGACTCTCTTACAAACTTTGTTTTCTTGCCCACGATTTCTTTTTCAGTGCCACCACTCAAAAAATGACAGGTGCTAGTGTTTTACTGGGACTTTAAACTTAAAGCTGCAATCCCTTCATATCAGTAACAATGTAAAAAAAGTCAAGGCAACCTCTAACCTGTCACCAAGAACTAATTTTCAGCAAAAAAAATGACACCAAGAAGTTGTGCTGTGCTACTGTGTTGCCCCCCATCCCAAATGAACATTGAAGCTGAAAGTTCGTGTGTTGCAGCAGTGAACTAGAGAGGAGGTGTGAGTTGTATCATATTTTTAAACAAGCAGCACCCTTACTTCAGTGCATCTACTTCATAGTGGAGCACTACTTGAATGCTCCTGTACCAAGGTACACCAGCTGAGTGTATGGACTCCGGTCTGCAGGTAAAGGTTGACTGAAAAAACCCCTCACTTTCTAAATGTGAACCCAAACCCACTCTTCAAATCCCCCTCTGAGAGTGCTCTGTGAGCTTTTAAGAAGATTGTACTTCAAATCCCTTTTTGCCCTTTCCCATAATCTCAGAAGTTATTTTGTTTGGATGAAAATTGAGATCTTGTATTTCTTACTGTTCAATTATTAAGAAACAGCAACAGCCAGATTCATCTGAAAGGCTCAGCGATTTCTAAATGATCTCATGTACTGTAATTTATAATGGAAAATCAGGTACAAATAGCGTGAGGTGCTTTCTAGTTCCCCTCTAATGGAAATAAAATGAATCCCTGGTAATGGGTGACCCTACTTGCTTTTGTGGTCACCCACTTTACTTTTTAATGTTCTCTTTAGTAGTCTCAAGAGAAAAGAGCAAATGCAAAGCTTTTATCTGAAGCTGCTTCTCAAAACAATAGGTCTGCACTTCTGCTATAAAATCTATTTTTATTATTCTCATAAACAAATATTATTGATCACAAAGACCTTGCTATTATCCCACTACAAAAAACTTACTTGCACTGAGAGTCCAAAGACAAAATGATTGGAATTTATGCAGCACAAATAATTAATTCTGGCTCTGCTAATAGAAGGTTATTTCATGTAGTTTAAGTAGTTCTTTATTATTTAGTATTGAATTTTTTTATTTTAAATTTAATTTTATTAAATTTTTATTACTTTTTATTTAGCATTTATTTAGGTAAACCAGAACATTACCATCACATCACTCCTTGTCTGTGCGACACTGCTAGACTAACACTAGAGAAAATTCTTTTCAAACATATGTTTTCAATATAAACAAGGAAACCTGGCCAAAAGTCTTGTGTCAATACAGTGATTTCTTTCCACCAGGATAATGATAATTGCTGTACACAGACATTTATTTTTGACTAATTAAGGTTAAGTTTTGGCATTCCCTGCTCACATTCCATCATATGTATGCCATTAATGTCCAGAAGAGCTTATGCAACCCAGTGTGACACTGTATGAGAAAAAAATGCTTTATTTATGACCGTTAGCTTATTTAATTCAGACATACATGTTTAAAGACTACATTTGTTTACTGATTGTGGTGAAAAACACATCTGTTGTGTCTTTGTGAATGGTCACTGCAATTAAAAAGTGGCCATATATAAAATACTAACATTATTTGCAGCTCTATACATAACCTGTTAAAGAGGAGCAGTAAAATATTCTTACAATAGGAAAAGAGATCTGGTTTGGGTAAAGATGCCTGTGTCAAAGCAGTAACATGACCTTCTTGATATCAGAGCTGAAATAGTATATTCCTAAAAACACTGATTACTGTGGATGCATGAAATATTCCTCTGTAAATGCAAAAATAAAGCTAGTTTTTAACCAGCTATCAATCTGTTCAACATTTTAAAAATATTCAGAAGTATTAAGATTTTTCTTTTTTTCTGAGACTGTCTAATGAATATTCTCTTATTTAAATAAGTTCTAATTAACACACATTCCAATTACGTCTACGGGGTGCAGCAGCAAAACCTCCAACCACTTCTAATTTAAAACATAGCTGAGCAATATAATTTTGCTACCACTGTGAGAAAGAAGGAAAAGCTGAAGGGAAAAAGTCTTTTTATTGTTATTGCCCTTCTTTCAATTTATTCTTTCGTATTCACTGAAAGACATAATGTTTATGCCCTAAAATGAGAGAATTTGCTAGAAACTAACACAGAGAATCATCACCTTCCTCCCTTAAATGCAGGAACACCTTTAAGAGGTGGATTTGACCCTGACTGTGTCAGACCCATGGCTGGCTATAAGTTACACAGCAGAAAGCATTTTCAAGATAGCGACTGAGTGATTCTTAAAGGCAGGAGTTCAGTTCTCTCTGCTAGAGAATATCCAAATCACGCTAAACACCTTGGACAGTATAATTAGTGTACCACAAAACCTCACCTGTGTGCTCTAGCATCTTCTCCTGCTAACAGGCCCAAAGGGAGGAAGGGAATGCTTTGGAAACAACATATAAGTAAGGATGCTGATATCCCCTTCTCTTTTTCTCCCCTGCAGAAGGAGCAAGCAGCAGCTCAGAACATGGACTGCTGGCTATGCAGCACCCACAGGACACATTTAAACCTCTTGCAGCTCCAATGAGGTGCATTGGCTGCTCTTTGCAGCAATTTCAAAGCCCTGAGTCTGTAAGACAGGCTTTTCTGGCTGCAGCTGAACTGAATATCACTGTTCCCCTCACGAAGTGCCTGCAGGTAGGGAGCAAATGTGGCACTGGCACGTATGTGCCAAGAAAGGAAGGAAATGCCTTGGAAAAAGAATTGCGCAGTGACTCCCATTTCCTTGAAGGGCAAGAAGGCAGCAAGTCCCTGAAGCATGCCACCACCTGGAGTTCCTGCCAGGACATGGAGCCTTTCCACCAGCTTAAAGTAAGTCTCTGCCTTCAAGGCTCAATTGTATCTGTGACCTCCATGACAGACAACTGCACAGTGGTTTGGCCAGGAATTTTCCAGCTGTTTATAATGATACTTTATTTAAGGGGAAGACAAAAAAGGGGAATTATAATCTTTACCCAAGACAATGGAAGACCTTACTTAGCTCTTTTCAAAATGTGTTGATGATACTAACACTAAATCTAATGTGTTATGACATAAGGAAAATTCTAAACCTTGCGGCTTAAAAATCCTTTATTACCATCTGAGACAATATCCTAGAATATTAAACAAATAACACTAAACCCTTCCAAAATTTTCATTTGCGGAGCTCTCAGCTGAGGGTAGACAAGAAAGCAAACTTACATATTAAAGACTGAGTGATATCCTAATCTTCTTCAACTCTGTCCAATACAATGTCTCAGAGGTTGAATGAAGGTCATGCTAGATCCTGCTTTGCCACGGGTCCAAAAATTACAACACGACACAGTAAAAATCAGTCCTCTACTCCTCCAGTTACAAATACTGTAATAGTAAGAATGGAAGTGAGCCAAGCACAACAAGGAAGAACAGGTGAAAAAGAAAACAAGTTATAGAGATAGGCAATGAAAAACACCTTAAGAAAATGAAGAGAAAACCAAGAAGAGAAGGAAGAGCATGCTTCTGAATTGCCCTTGAAAATGTTCTAGCTTCACACAAGATTGAATGCAACTCATGTCCTTCTCTATTTACAGATGACAACGGGGGCCTTCACAAGCAAAGAGAATTCAGGAAGAAAGTGTCACTGCTTATAGCAAACAGAATGACAGAAGTTTAAAAAAATGTGTTTTTATCTGAACAGAGAGACTGAAGACAGGTTCTGTTGCACTGTGAGGAACCCACTAAGACTAGATGATCTCAGAACAATTGTATGGCATAAAACATGAATGAAACTCTAGAGTCTCTAGAGTCTCCTCTACACAAAAATACCAAGGCTTTGTTATCTAAGACAGTGTAAAAACTTAAGGCTCTATACATGATCCAGTACTTAATGCGCCATGGGAGATAAAATTAGAGATGACTACATGAAAGATGAAAGAGCAAAGACCTCTCTTCCAGAGAAGTTACATTATAAGAAACTGTAACACTCTGACACCAAAATACAACCATTCTTTAAGGTTTTGCTCCCATTTGGGTGGGATCCTTCCTTGTTTTACAGGCACTTGGACACAGCCATGCTGTGTGACAGGTCTTTGTGTAACTCTATTCAAAGCATGATTACAAGCAAACAGTAGCATCGGAGGCTGGCCTGACAAAAGCTGTCTCCAGCTGATGTGAAGCAGCAATTTTCTTCACAGCAAATGATTTCATGAATCAGCCAGGAGGGAGTGACAATATTCTGCTGCCAGTGACTAAGCGAATGACCTTTGGGTTGTAATTTCCACCAGCTTAATAGGAGTCCATTGCAAACATGATCATATTTTTCACGCTGCTGTTAACAGAGATGCTAATCTGGCTCTCAGGTTTTTTTGGTTTGTTTTGGTTTTTTTTAATTTTTTTTTTTTTTGCCGGCTTTATCGCTTACAATGTAGTTTTTCCCTAGAGACAGAGAACAGAGTCTACTCCACGTTTCTAATAAAACTTGAAGACAACACAGTAGAGTAAGAATTAGAAGGCAGCAACTTCCCCACTTTGAGGAATGTGGCAGACCTAGTGAGACATCATGGCTTTCTCCTGCCATGAGAAGGCCAGCTCAGTACTCAGCTTTGCAATCTGGTGGGAGACAGACTGAAGGGAGAGAGAGAAAACCTCTTCTAGAACGTTTTCTGGTACAGATCCAGAGATGGAAGAAAAATCCCACAGTCCTAAGAATGGTCAGAAGAGGAAGAATGAAGTTTAAATGAAGGTACAGACTAAGTAACAAAAGCATGAGTACTACCCAAATATTTTAATATTCTCCAATACTTCAGCTAGAATCTGCACACAAATAAAATCTCCAGAGAATGAACCACAACACACTGATGTCAGCATTCATGCTGCCAGATTAACACAACAGTAGAATACTGTACTTCCTTATGAGACTTGATTGTATCTCTAAAACATGGTAGGAAGTGGTCTATTTATACCTTTAATAGCAGTGTTGAGGAGAGGTATAATAGAAACCTAGTTTTTATTTGGCATCAGGATTCTAGCTGATTGTGATCCTAAAAGGAGACACAACAAATGGTTAAATTCCTGCCATTAAGCCACATTCGTTATTCCTCTACAGTACAGTTCCACTTCTTGGGCTGTTACTGGTGGGGAGAACAGAGTCTCAGGCTCTAAAACAGCTTTGAATTGAGAAGGATGAACTTCTAATACTGGAGATAAGATAATCAGTGATACTAAGACTCCATGCCAAGGTTGGAGGAAGCTTTATTGAATAGGCCAGTATGGACTTGCTGGTGGAGCAGGAGGTGAAAAACATAAGATTTCTTTGTCTCCACCTCTTTCTGAGGAGCCCAGTTAACTGAACTACTTGGATATCTGCCATATATTTAATGTGCAGCTAATAAACTGTGCATTCAGTAGGACAGACTCATATGAGGTTTCCTAGAAACATACTGGTCAGCTACATGGTATGTGCAAGAAGTTTTTAACTGCCCTGGACAGAATGTGTTTCCTGGACAGAACACAAACGTGATATTGGATACAATCATGGCGACCTAGAGCTCAGTCCAGCCTGTTTGCACCAGACTGCTTTTGCCCCTGGATAAGCAAAGATGAATGTGAATTTGGGCAAAAGCTCTTGCTTTTAGGCAGCCTTAGTGCCAAGCCAGAATAACATTGTTCCAAGATGAATTTCTTTACAATACTAGAAGAAAAATAGACATTTCAAATCATCAGCTTGCTAAACTAGCTTGCTTTTATTATCTGCCTTTACTGTGTTTATGTAGCATATAAAATGAACACAGAGTTATTCCAGGTTTAATCCCATATCTCTTTTTCCTGCTTTATAATTCTATTGTAGGAGTGTCTTCCCATGCTAACTGAACTATTCATATTAACATAATGCAACATGTACTAGTGTTGCAGGATTAGGGTATGAGCATGCTTACGTAGTTCTCAAGCTGTGTCATGCCATAGTCCTTCAAAGTAACTTCTGCTGACATCCTTTGTATACTTAATAAGGTGAGGGTTTTTATGGTGCTTACCACAGATATTGTTTGCAAACACCTCATAAGCACTAATGAATTCATTCTCTCAGTAGGTAGTGCAGTATTTTTTTGTTTCACAAAGAGATGAGCTGCAGTACGGGAATAATGCAAGCTGTCCACTGTCACACAGTCACAGAGTACAGATCTCGTGTGGTTTTGTGCAGTATTTATTCACAAGGTAACCCTTCTCACAGGGCTCTGACTAGGGGCCATGTTTTCTCACTCTCATTTCCCATTTCATTCTATTTCAGGGAAGATCTCTTTCACCACTCTGTTTGCAATGCCACCATCAACTCACTAAAATGCTTCATCAGAAGACAGCTTGACCTACAGTGCTCACGAAAATTGTGGTTGCAATGGTAATAAAGACTGGATGCCGTTATAGGTGTACATATGTACATTTCTCTGAGTGTTTGTGTCTCTGCACATACCTATTTACATATACATATTTCTATATGTGCAGGTTACCAGGTATCTCTGGAAAGTTATCCAGTACAGAACATCAAAACAGTCAAAGTGCAGTGTCTAAAGCTTCAAACAAACCTGTACTATTTACTGCAATATTTAACTGTTCTGAGCTCACACTACTATATCCCTAGAGGGCAATGTCACCTAATACATTGTGCTTATGACCCTACCATCTTCGTTTAAAGCTAAAGATGATGCTACTGCAAAGACAGACAGAAATAAGTCTCTACTTAATAAAATTTAATTTAGCTAAACATAAACTTGTCCCTGATTACTTCCAAGAAGTTTTGCAGTCTGATTTCAAGAACAGCAAAGTGCAGCTGATTATCCACAATACCTTTGCAAACCTCTGTGATTTTTCTACCATGTCCCTATGTTGAACAGTCTTAGGCACAAGTAAAGAGACAGTTGAAGAGACAGGCCTTAGAGAATAGCATGCAGAAATCTGAACATCTGCACAAGATGAACTTTAAGGGAAAAGAGAATGGTCATTTTCTTCCCTGAGTTTATTGCCTTGCTGCTTTGTAAGCAATATTCTTTTTTGTAAAGCCTAATTTCCTGTTGGCAAGGCCAATGTCGATCCCCAGGTCTCACTCCACATTTAATCTCAACATTGTTCAGTTTGCATATTATGGCTCTGACATCTTTGGTGAATGTGATTTCAGTGGTCCCCTCTCCTCATGTATGAAGTGAAACCTCTATCTTCAACAACAAAGTGCTGCCCCTGAACAGAAGATGATGTTTGGTGACTGAAGTTTCCCAGCAAAGCTGCTGACAGAGTGACCACAAGGGAAGTCATGACTGTTCAACATCTTTTAAAATCATAATAATGTCATGTAATTGCTTTATTGATAAATTTAGCAGCATGGTTTTAGCCCCTGAAATATAAAAAGACTTCTGTTGTTTGCTTCCTTTTTGTCTTAAATGATTGATAATTATTTCACAAATGTCTTCCCTTGACATTTGATTTGCTAGATAATACATAAACATACAGTTTGTAATGAGTTTTCTGGCCTTTTAACCTAATTTATTTTCTCATTACTTTTCATTTCATTTCCAATCCTGATACAAAATCTATTTTCCAGAAATTTCTTGCATGATCTGAAGCTCCCTCACTTTAATAATGTACAGAATGATATTTTAAAACAACAACAAAGCCAAGATCAGTGATAGCGGAGGAGCAAATTCAACCTATATTTTGAACTTTTCTCTTTCATGTTGAACTGCTTCACACCCACTCTCCCCAAGATGGTTCCAAAATTATGTAGGAAACTAATAATTATTTTGTGTATGTGAACCTTTAAGAAAAATCTGCCACATGAAAGCAATTGACTGAGAACAAAACCAGGCAGCATAGGAATACATATATTATTCTGTCAAATGTTAGCTGGCATTGTTACTGTACTGCAAGAATTTATTAGCTTATGAATGATTAGGTAGGTCATGGAGATAATCATTAAAAAATAAAAATTACATCCTTTACATTTTTGTAATACAGAGAAAGGAAATAATGGCTAGAACTTGAGGGATGGTATAAACCTTTTGAAGTCGGTGGGACCATGTGATTATTGGTCTTATGGCACTCCATGTCCACCCACAACTCCATTCATAAATGCATGAAAATGCAGGTTAGCTTTCTAAAGAAAAACTACTTAAAAGTTTAAAGGATGATTGCCATTTTCTTTTTTTCCTTTTAACAGGATCCTACATGATTAAGAATGGTACATTTTATTTTTTTTTCCAGTGAAGCCCCTCAATATGCCATCTATATAACATCAGTCTTCACATAAAGGCCCATTATGATTTCGTAGCACTACATTAAACAAATTAAGCAAGTTTTTGTACTGCTACATTATTCAAAACATTGCTGCCATGCTCTATGGCTCAGAACAGAAATTGTCTTCTGAAAGAGAAGCCTAAAAAGAACACATCAAATCTGCTATTCAACCTATTTTTTCTGTTCTAAAGTCTCTCTCTTTTGAAGGTGTGGCTATATGTAGAAAGGATAACACAATAATAATCTTCAGGCAACAATACCTGTATTGTAAAATCGCCATTTATTCAGATGTCCTTTCCAGTGTGGCTTAAAGAAATAACCTGACATGCTAACAGATGAGTTTCTATTTAAAGAAAAAAGAAAAAAGAGAAGTCCTTAAGAAATAGGCTTTAAAAAACATGGGTTTTACTTTCCTTCTTGAATTCCACTGACAAAAGTAATGAGTGAGGTGACAGGAAACTTGATATTAATTCTGCAAGTTCTAACTAGATGTGCAGGAGATCTAAACCTACGGAATAGAGCTCGAATGCAGAGCAAATAGGCAATTATTCTGAGCAGAAGAATTCTGTGCCTGATGATGACTTACCTGTCTCTGTTCTCTGGTGTCGATTCTACAGAGACTGTAATCTCCTATATTGATGCCTATATTCAATCTTAATGCCTGATATTGAGTGATGGGAAGCTGCAGGGATTCTTGCAAGATTCATCGTTAATAGGTTTAACTCAATTGGCATGTCTGCCTGAGATATTTCATAAATACATAACCTACTCTACGTGATCAGAATAATTACTTAGAACCACGCAGAGCACCCATCTCAACATGGCACTTTTTGTTCTACAGTTTTTGCCACCTCTGCTTTACCTTTAGCCACTCATCTTTTAAAAATACTAAATGCTGGTAAGAGGATATGGAATGATTTCCCCTGCTTTTGCTTGTGCTCATGTGCACTCACACAGTTCCTGCAATTTGAGCTTCTGAAGGAACCCAGCTCTCAAAAAGCAAATTCTTGCCATGTGCTGGGATGGCTACAGTTCTCCTTCCCTACTGTCTGTGGGGTCTGCTCTGTACTGCTGCAGATTACACTCAGAAAAGGAAAACGCCCATCAGAAAGAAAACTAAAGCTTTTGTATGACCAGACTTTGAGAAAGAAAAGAGAATTCTGATAAAATGTGCTTTGCAAGTAGCTTAAAGTTTATCCAGCTGTTTTTTTCCATTATTAATCTTCTGCATCTTGGTCCTCTCTTTTCCAAATCCAGCATCCACTACCTTTGTTAGCATTTAATACAGGGGAGATTTATTTGTCCGTAAGGTCTCTCTGTACCTAGTGCAATTGTTATGGTTTCTGACCTATCTGAACGCTATCATTCGCAGTGAACTGCATTCATTTATATAAATGGACTTTCATGACAAGAATCTCAATGACCCAGCAGTAGAAACATTCTTGGCATTTGCCTCTCTTGAATTATTGTAATAAGCAGAGGCAAATTACACAGGGTCCACCACTGGGAAGGGGGTTCCAATTTACTATGCCAGGCATCTGACAGATGATTCAGGCATGGTGACACCATACATGGCTCCTTCCTCTAAACCTACCTTCTGTTTTTCTGCATTCTTCTCAGTCACTTCAAAGTTAAGGAGGCATACTGAAAAAACTGTATGTTCAGATGTACAGGAATAGCACATAATGCAAAGTGTTGCCACTCAGACTATCTATACGAAACAGTCCCATGGGTTTATTCAGTGTGCCAATAGCAACCATACTGTAACATCACTACAATGCAATCTTCATTTCAAATCCCATCATATGGGCTGGAATCACAATGGCTAAAAATTATTTTCTGAAAGCTGGATCTCATCAGATCTTCATATAAGAGTTTATGTGGCTTTTCTGAAGATCAATATGAACATGCAAACATTGGCCCCAGTAACTAAACAAGGTAAGGTTGACAAGCAAGAAGTTAAACATGGAAAATCATATGATTTCAGTTTTAAAATCAGATTCACCACGTGTTGTGTTTATTTTTAATAGTCATGTTTGGTTAATTCCCTGCAATTAGTAATTGTTGAAATTTTAGTTTGAATTAAAAAAAAATCATATTTCAAAGTAACTTAACAATGGTTATTACCACTTAAGTCTTTCAGACATGCAATTATGCAAATCCACCAAGCACAATTGTGACTATGTTTTCTTTACTTGGTTGAAATCACTATTAAAAGAATGAATTTGCGTAATGGCACCTGCTACTCTGCTTACAATTTGTATTTCAACATTAAAGTGTGTGTAAGGTAACTTGTGCAACAGTTTCGCTATTCCTCATCTCAGATAGTTGGCATCTCAATTTTTATCTCCTTGCTGAGTAAGGGTGCAAATATAGCAGTGAGAATAAGCAAGTAATCAAAAATACATTTCAGAATATTTTGCTAGTACTGGTCTAATTTCCAAAGCATATGCTTTCTGAAATATGCATGCTTCATTTTAGATATAGCCAAAACATATATGCAAAGCTAGCATTTGAGCTAGCAGAGCTTCTGCAGAGCTTCCCATTTTTGGAGTACCATGAAAGTGCATACGTTTTTCAAAACCAAAGCATAAAACCAAAAATTTAAATATTCAGCTCAAAACTCTCTGCTGACTCCCTCCTCCAGTTCTCCTGAGTGAGATATTTGAAGACTCTAGGGTCTTCATTACTTTATCACATGGCAAAGTTAACAAAAGGGTACGCTATCCTTGTAACCTTGTGCTCTAGCACTCCAGAAATCAAAAGTAAAAATCTTGACTAAAAATGTCTTAGCGTTTCAATAACTCTATGATTCCACTCGCAGAATAACGCAAAGAAAAACAAGTACAAAAAAAACCCCTAAAGGTATAAATGGACCATTTTATTCCTACAATACTGTGGCATACCGGGCTGCACATCCAATCATCATCCTTGCCATTATTATGGGCTTGAATTGCTGGAATGCAAGAGAGTCTATTGTATTAGGTTTCCTACAAGCAATGAACAAAGCATCTACTACTGAAGTACAAAACTAAAACCAACAGAAACATAAACTGTTCTTTATGCACAAAAATGGCAACTCATCAGTTTTCTAGTAGTAGATAGAGATTTCACAAATAGAGTTTAAGGATGGACCAGGAGAACTGTGATGGGTACCTACAGATGCCTCCACATTCTAGGTACATAGAACCCAGAAAAAGAAAAACAATACACATTTTCAAGAAGAGGTGGATCAAGAAATAGATGTTACAGCCCAAATGAAAGTTAGTGCAAACTCACTTTCAGGACCATTGAAA
This sequence comes from Nestor notabilis, assembly GCF_000696875.1. NCBI lineage: Eukaryota > Metazoa > Chordata > Aves > Psittaciformes > Psittacidae > Nestor > Nestor notabilis. The sequence continues at coordinate 132,664 of NW_009931441.1, read as the reverse complement.
ACCAATGAGATTTCATTGCTTGATCATAATGCAGGAACTTTTTGTGATTTTCATTCAGGAGAGAAACACTATGAAATTACATCCCTTTGAAGAGAAAACAAATACTTTGGAATAAAATACAGTACTTTTGTATTTGTCTGGCTCCAAGTTTTCTGTTTGTTTTCAAATTTTCTGTCCTTGTTCTCAGTTTTCTTTGTTACTTCAACTTAAAAGTTTCTTTCTCAATTTTAAATGGGAAAAAAATCAGCACTTCTTTCAGAGGCTGTCAATACTTTTAGAGTTCTGTAATGTGTGACCTTGTCTAGAGATAATACTTTCAGAGTTCTGTAATGTGTGCCCTTGTCTAGAGATATCTAACTTTGAGTCCAGCTTCCCCTGCTTTGTGTGACAAAATGAAAATTAGATCAAAGAAGCTGAAGTTCAGCATTGTTGATGTTGGTGCTTTCTTTGTGAATCCTGTTTCTCACCATTTTTACCTAAGATATTTCTTTTACTTATTCTCAGTGGTTTCATTAAAACATTTTATATTTATGTATCTGACACATATTGTGCTTTACAGTTTCTTGGATACAAAATATTGAAATCGTGTTTTAACCCACCATATGAAACAAAAAAAAAGTTATGGAAAAAATGTTTTTTCCATTTTGGGAACTTTGAAACCCACTTTAACTTTAAACTTGGAAAAAGAATATCTGCTATTTCCTCTGTTTCTCTGGAAACAACAAAGGCAAAGTATTGCACACACATTCAAGGACTTAAATCCCACATCAATATATCCCACACCACCACCATCTAGAATGATTCAATGGTCAACTACTACTTGTGTCACATCTGTGTAGTAAGAATCACAGACATTATAAAAGACTCAGGAGGTGATCATTCAGTTATCATTGAAAGTGGTGGTAGCAATGTGTGTGTACTGCCTGGAAAGTACCAGCGTAGTATCTATGCCACAAAGAGTACACAATCTAAATTAAGGAGACAATACAATGAGAAATGCATGCAGCCTTCGAATAGCACATTTGCACATAAATGAATTGAAAATAACTCATATTACATATGAACATTTCTTGCTCTTTTTTTGTTAACTTCTCTAAATTGACACCTTACCACACTGCAGCAAGACTGCTAATTTGCAAAGATATTAACACCAAGAAATTCTACTTATATGTTTACTTCTGCTTGTAGCATGCATTTTGTAACTGAGAGAGAATGATGAGGCTGAGCTAGATCCCGATTTCTCTGAGGACTGTACAATTAATGTATTGTTTTATCTGTTCAAAATAAGTAGTTAAAAATAATTTTCTTTAAAAATGAGGCTGATACGTGCTCTTCTTTTGCATTTTAAGCAAAGCTGCTAGATACTTTTTTCAGAGTTTTAGAGTTTAAGAGTTTTCCTCTTAAATCACAGAATGGTTTGGGTTAGAAAGGACCTTAAGATCATCTATTTCCAAACACCCTGCCATGGGCAGGGACACTTCCCACTAGACCACGTTTGTCAAGGTCCCATCCAACCTGCCCTTGAACACTGCCAGAGATGGGGCACCCACAGTTTTTCAAGGGAACCTGTGCCAGTGCCTCACCACCCTCATAGTAGAGAATTTCTTTCTCATATCTAACCTAAACTTCCCCCGCCTAAGTTTGAACCCTTTCACCCTTGTCTATTGCTACAGTCCCTGGTGAAGAGTTCCTCTCCAGCATCTTTGTAGGCCCCCTTCAGATACTGGAAGGCTGCTCTGAGGTCTCCACGCAGCTTCTCTTCTCCAGGCTGAACAGCCCCAACTTTCTCAGCCTGTCTTCATAAGGGAGGTGCTCCAGCCCTCTTATCATCCTCGTGGCCCTCCTCTGGACTTGCTCCAACAGCTCCATGTCCTTTTTCTGTTGAGGACACCAGAACTGAACACAGTACTGCAGGTGAGGTCTCGCAAGAAATATTCCTTACCTTTTACTCCACCTTCCATAAGTGTGCTAATTCAGTACTTATTGATTTGATACTGGTAACAGTGCGACACCTGTGAATCAATCACTATTACCATAGCGGTGCATTATGACTCAGCCCAAGGTATTTGTGTTCACTGCACAAAGTAAATAAAGTTTATTGCTGAAAAACTACCAGCCTCACGCCAAGCATGCTGCATTATCACATATTTTATTATAACTTGTGATGCTAAACTATGCATGGCATGCTCACTGGCTTTTGAGGGAGGAGATGGGGGAGACTCGTCTCTCTGCCAAAATGAACTGTAAGAGAGAGGAGTCATTACAGCTAAGTCCATAATAAAAGATTGTGCCGTGCCATCCACAGTTCAAGTAATTTCTCATATTCTACCGCCTTCAGTAACTGGCCTTAACATTGAAGAAGTTACTTTTCCATCTCACTGACGGGACAGCACTTTCCAAACCACTTCTTAAGAAAGCTGGCAAAACCAATGCTGCTGTTCCCCTTGCTCTGTGAAATCACAACCACATTTTTGTTGAAAAGAAGCATACTTAGACTACCAGTCCATTGTGGGAGTACTTACTGTAGGTACAATGAAGGCGTTAGTTTTCTATGAAGTAGAGTGCATGGGGAAAGCTTCTCAGGATAATTTCTCTAAGTAACACCTAATGCTACAGAGATGAAGGCTACCTTCTTCTGCCAGAGTCTACCTAAAAATAAACTAAGCAGGTTTCCCTAGGGAGAACTGTTATATTTTGCACCTAGTAGTATCGTGTTTCCTATAATGTTTATACACACATTTGCTGGGTGAAAATCTTGCTTGGGGTAGATATTATCTCTCTAGAGGCAGGGAAAATGCAGTAGAAGAAATTAAGCATACACAGAGCAAACGGTGGAACCACACTGAGAATAAAGATGCCCTCTGACATTAGCTCTATGATTACTAAGAAAGATCCCCTCGTGGTATTGAAATTCTACTTCTGTGAGGGATCTGTTTCTCCTTAAAACAAATATGAGCATTATAGACCTCTATGTGCGAGCTAGTCCTCTGGACATTTCCCTATAATCAATTAAGAGACAAAAGAACAGACGTGCGACTTGGGACATATAACTAACTTTAGGACAAGACGAAGCACAAATTGAAAATGCCTATTTCTTTTCTGTTAACTGTGAGAAGAGACCAGGTGATGAAGTGGGATGTAAGTTCCCACATTCAGCTCCTGGTGAATAGTCAGTCTCTTGAGTCTGAGGATTAGAATTGCTACTCATAGACGTGCTTACCTAAATGCAGTGGGATTTGATCTTTTCTAATCTTTCTGGCTGTCAACACTCTAAAGACAGCAATGTACTTGATATACTGATTATGTTAAAAATAGATAGAAAAATTAAAAAAGGACAGTTAAATCATAAAATCAGCTAAGAAAGTCGGCAATAGTGCTTTATATATGGAACCTTGCTGATGACACGGCAGGAGTTGATGTCATTGATTTATGTCAATGCAAAGGGCACCTTTTACTGCCAGTATTATGTTAAGCAGCCCTACCATAAACAGGATTCATTTTCCAAAGCCGAAAAGAAAATTAACCTTGATCTTCTACATCAGATGTTTATGTTTCAGTGCACATATGTGCATTTGTGAGTTGGTGAGAGAGTGTATATGCATACACAGGGATTAAAAGGAGCCAACAGCCTACATACAGTCCATTCAGAGAAGTAGCCACTTGATAGCGTTAAGGTGGGATAAAAAAAAGATAACAAAAAAAACCCCTTCTGCAAGTTCCAAACAGATTTTTAGACCAAGAAGGCCTGATCCTGGTGTCTAACCAACACAACCAATTACCTTCAGCATAAGAGCTGAGACATGAACAAAAGTGAAGTTACCTATTTGAAAGCTGTCTTCACATGCTCCTGATGCATTCACAAGCTTACTCTGACCCTGCTTTGAATCAAAGGAGATGCTGGAGAGGAAGTTGCAGCAAGAATTTCAGCTGCAGTAGGTAAAGGTTCTGAGCCAACAGCTTTCCTCCATAGAGGACAGAGTTTCTTTTCCTATTTCCATGAAATTTGAACTAGGAAAGATAGCAGCAGCCATTGAGATTCTTCTGCCATAATGGGGAGCTCTGGCATCCAGCTGCCAGAAGAGGCAAGGGGAAAGTATTACTGTGGGAGTGTAAGGCGATGCTTAACTGCTACAACTGCTGTATGTACAACAATCACTGTATGCAGAACACTCAAGCAGGGAGCACTCCCTGGGGAAAGAGGTAAACTGTTTTTTTGAATTATGACTTGGGATGCCTTTTTACAGTGACATCAGAGGACTAGTCCACCTTTGCTGTCAACAAGGGAATCGGGAATCTACTTATCTTATCCTGGGTTTCCTAATATTCATGCAGCTGCCTTTCACAACACTGGCCATTGATCTCATGGTAGTTCACAAATTTATGCACAACAGACAGTAAGATTTTAAGAGGAAAAAGTGGAAGGTTTCTAAGTGATCAACTTTTGTTTCTGCAATCTTTTCTTCTTTTCTATTTTTCTGGAAAAGCTAAAAATCCTATTAAAATAATTTGGCTGGCTTTTACTCTCTTTTCCTAATCAGACTGGCTAGGAGGTGATTTCTGGTTAGCTGAGAAATACCTGTCTTCCAGACTTTACTAGTAACACCAATTAACACAGCAGGAAATATAAATATATCTATCAAGCAAGTGGTCACTGCAAGGCAACAACACTCTGTTGATCAGGGTGAAAAATTACTCCCAACCTATGCAAGTTTCTACTATCCATCACTGGAAAAGAGAGTAGGACAAATGTATTTTTAACCTTTTTTTTTTTTTTTTTTTTTTAAGAAAGAACAGCTGATTTTTAATGGGGAAAAAAATATCCCCAAACTTTATTTGTCAGAATGTGAAAATGCATGAAAGATGTAATGTCTATTAGCTTCTATTTAGCGTCTTCCTCACACCAGGGAACTTTATAATAAGGAATAGCTGAGGACAAATCAATGTGGGCTTCCATAGATGTTCTGTATTTATAGGAACAGCTTCTCTGATTGATTTGTTGGCAACATGAGATAAAAACAATTTAAATTAAGAAAAAGCCTAATGAGACATAAAGTCCATATGAGAGAAGACTGGGAGAGTAACACCAAAACAAGGAACAGCTCTTCTGACATCGCTTTATTAACGTTTTGTGTACATGGACAAGGTCAATGGAAGGAGAATGGCTTCTCCCCTAAATTTGACTAGCCAAGGTAAAGTACTCAGGACAAAACACTTCAGGTGTCGCAGAGTATGAGAGAAACTATTTGGCTGCAATAATAGGAGAGAGCCATTTATTCTTCTCTAGTTTACAGACTAGGCAGCCCTATTTTTATTCCTTTATTCTTATAATAATGTCTCCCTACTTGCACTGCTGCAAAGCTAATCCTCCAAGCTTCCACACACCACTACTGGAACAATGCAAGACCACATGGTAGCTGCTGGTCAATCCAGCACCTGATATTACCTTCAGAATATACCCTCCCCCCCCAAAAAAAAATTAAAATACACAGAGAATTCTGCTTTCCTCTTCCATGTAGAATTTTATGCACTGCACTATATACATGTATGCTTCATGGCTACAGATACCTACCTCAGCAAACGTTAAACAGAGAGCCTACACCTGAAGGCAGAAGAAGGGTACCCAGAGCATACACAGAGGCATAGAGGAATGAAGCTTGAAAAAGGCATGAAACTTAAATTAAACTGTACATAAATTCAGCTCAGTGCCACTATCCATGTAAAAAGCTAACTACATGTTCTTGGTGGGAAATCTTCTGATGCATATTTTCTTTCCAGTCAGTGTTGTGCATCTCTTATCTTCACCACAGGTCTCTGCTGTATATCATGACCGTGCCTACTGCACAGACATCCTGTTGAGATCAATGAAATTCTATGCATAGAAGGGGCAGGGAATGAGCAACAGAGATCCCCGAGGAAGATAAGCCTTAAAAATCAAGTTCAAGGAAGGTGAGTTTGCCTTGTGTGACTGGTAGAAGATTTATTTCAGGCTTTGTACAATTCACTGAAAGCCAAAGAGAGCTCTGGGGTTTCACTTGTTGTTGCTGCTTTTTAAAGGAACACTGAATTAATTGTATTTAGAGGCAGATCATGCAGCTCTGTACACTGTCCAACAAAGAGCAGCAACTATTGTCATCCAGCACAGATACAGAGTCAGCATATAGATGCAATGAGGTGTAAAAATTCCAAATTGAGTGGGAGTCTCGAGCCTAATGTATAGCTGTGCACTTAGTCTGAAGTGCTTTTGGCAGCAAAGAATCAAGACATAACACTTAGACTTAACAGCAGAGTACTTATTCTTGTCTTTTGTCTCCTGGTGGTGGTTAAGTGGCAGAACAGAGCTGGTTATAATGCAAAGTGCTTTCATCCATGCAGGATTACGCCCCTCTTCCTCCTGATTTCCATTTGTGTGCTCCCCAGGATCAAGTGTATTTTCCCAATACATGACAGAATTAACAGGGAAACTGAGCTCTCTTAGGGGTTCATACCTTATCATCACTGAGCCCATCCTAGTATTTCATACAGATTTCCCTGGATCACAGCTGCTATGAAACACAGCAAACTCTGAAGGAAGAGAACCTGGACATGAGCAGGCAGTGTGCGCTTGCAGCCGAGAAACCACCCGTATCCTGGACTGCATCAAAAGAATGTGACCAGCAGGTCGAAGGAGGTGATCCTGCCCCTCTACTCTGCTCTTGTGAGACCTCACCTGGAGTATTGTGTCCAGTTCTGGTGTCCTCAACAGAAAAAGGACATGGAGCTGTTGGAGCAAGTCCAGAGGAGGGCCACGAGGATGATCAGGGGCTGGAGCACCTCCCATATGAAGACAGGCTGAGAAAGTTGGGGCTGTTCAGCCTGGAGAAGAGAAGCTGCGTGGAGACCTCAGAGCAGCCTTCCAGTATCTGAAGGGGGCCTACAAAGATGCTGGAGAGGAACTCTTCACCAGGGACTGTAGCAATAGACAAGGGTGAAAGGGTTCAAACTTAGGCAGGGGAAGTTTAGGTTAGATATGAGAAAGAAATTCTCTACTATGAGGGTGGCGAGGCACTGGCACAGGCTGCCCTGAAAAATTGTGGATGCCCCATCCCTGGCAGTGTTCAAGGCCAGGTTGGATGGGACCTTGAGCAAACGTGGTCTAGTGGGACGTGTCCCTGCCCATGGCAGGGGGGGTTGGAAATAGATGATCTTAAGGTCCTTTCCAATCCTAACCATTCTAAGATTAGGCCATCAGCTGACAACATCACCAGAATGCAGAGTAGAAAGTTTGCTTTAAAAATTATCTGTGTACGTGATTCACTTTGTCTCAAAGCTTTGCAGTTAGATAAATGTGTTTTTTCTTCATCTGAGTTAGTACATTCCAGTGTAACATCATAGTCCCAGCAGCTCATCCCCTGTAACTCACCACTATAATCAAAATGTTAACATGAATGACCCAGAAAGCATGCAATCACTCAGCATCGACACAAAACTACCTCTGTTGGGCCACATGGGCTTATAAGGTACAAAAGAGGTTTTGCTGTGAAGGACAGATATTCTAGCAAATACATTCTGCTAAACATCCACCTACAAAAGTTAAAGGTCTTCATCACACAGCTCTGATTATACAAGTATTCCCAAACTAAAAAATAATATGCCCTTGTATTTTATGCTCCACAGAATGCTCCCACACAGTTAGTCCATTTCATTGGAGTGTACATCCACTCAGGTCTGGATTATTTTTCTTAATTTCATGATTTAGAAAACCCCTTACATTTTTAAGTTAATAAAATATTTTTTTAACATAAACTTCTCCCTCCAGAATGAGGAATCATGGCCTGTTTTGTTTCTGATGAAGTATGCCAGCTGCCATCCACTACAGGGCCTGCTCTGTTACCAGTTTGGTTTCGCCACAGGGCACCAGTTTGCAGCTGTTTCAGCAGTCCACTAAATCCTGAGAGTAATCATATGTTACTGCTAAACTGCTGAAACAACCAAACAATGAAAAGAAACGCATTTATACAGGTACTTTAAAGAATTTGTTTAGCTGAGCATAAGGCTTGTGCTATAATTCTACCCCATCCAGGTTACTAGCGCAGCAACCAGCACTTTGTCATTTGAGCATATAACGTGTTAAAGTGGAACCCTGGAACTCACAGCAGGGAATGGCAGGGGCCAATTCCTCCTGTGATAGTCTGGAATATTAGGAAATACTTCAGGAAAAAATTTGAGCTTCAAATCTTTTGTCAGTCATTTGCATAGCAAAATGCATCATTGTGCGCAGAGCAGAGACAGCTTTCCTCACTCATGGATGCCCACCTTGGCTGACATATGCCCATGGGTGGTCATGGAGGATACAAGACATGGTTGTATCTCCCATAAATGTGAACTTCTCATCCTGCACAGAAAGTGTGGAGTCATTAGTCTTAATGATTCATTCAACCCACCTGAGGATACATCTGGTCATGACTGCTAGGCAAACCTTGGGAGTTCAATTCCCAACTTTGGCAGTGCAATTTATTTACATATAGATGATGAAAAATCAGCTCGAAAAAGCAATACAAAGCAATAAATCATATATCCAGATATAGCTGTCTGCCACGAATAAAAACACCCCCAAAAAATAAGTGAAATACACAGAAATGCTCCAAAAAGTAGAGGACCCAGCCACTTACACTAAAATCAGTTCTCCTTAATACCAAGGTTTATACTTTATTTTGAGGGCCAGTCAGGAGAGATTAGGAGGATTACAAACGCTTGTTCTGGCCTCAAAATTAAGACCCAGGTTTAGAAACCCAGAGATCTGGGTTTTGTTCCTGTCTAGGCCTCACAGACTCACACTGGGAGGTTTTCACACTGACTACACAGCAACTGTCTATGCAATTCAGCAGGCAAAATTTAGGAGCTTCAGATCCTCATGCATTTCACAGACAGAGCAGGTGTCTTTGGAAGGCCAAATCAACTCATCTGAGAAGGATGCTGAGTATAAAAGGTATCAAGTAGCCTCACCCACCACCTTATTGTATCTATACCTCAATCTATTTACTAGAGAAACTGGGATGTTTTCCTCATAATACAGGAACAGAAGGAAGCAGAAATAATTAGTATTTGGAAAAAATTACTTTAAATACTGAAAGAAACTAGATTACTTAATCTGTGGAGAGGATCTGACAGAGGAAAGAAGATCACATCCCTGTGCTGGCCCTAAACATGGCCCTTGTATCCTCAGGCACCAGAGAAGAAAGAGGTGGCTGTGGTTATTGTTTGCCGCTCTGTGGCACCATCAGCCACTGACCTGTCCCAAGCCCTGTCACCAGTAATGGCCAGATTTTCATGCAATTTCACTCCACAAAATCACATAGGTGAAAATCAGGTTTTTTAAACTGCTCTCCTTTCAAAACACCCAGGTTGATATTTAAGACTGTACTCTTAAAGAATATGAAATTTTGGATATTTATGTTTGTGCTCACGTGAAGCCTGAACTCTGAACAAAACGTGCCTCAAATCTTTAGCAAGCATCACTCGCAGCCACTTATCATTGATCACCTAGAAGAAGAGGAAATCCTTCAAAGTCATGCAAATTCTTCAACTTAAAGCACTAACTTCTTTTGCACCAGCTTTGTAGATATCTAAAATGTAATTTCCTTACATAGTATGGACAAGATCTTCAGGGATTTAGTGAAAGAAGCATGTGTGCATTTTGCTTTACTCTCACTGCCAACCTTCCCCTCCAAACACATAACCAGGTCTGAAGGATGATTAAACAGGTAATGGAACGAGGCATAATGTGACGTCTTACTGAAAGATAAGAGGGCAAATACAAGTATTTAAACTTGTACCTTCTAGCTAGATTTCTTCTAGCTCGTGGTAGATAAAGCAAGCACCATTATGTAGAATAGTCTTCATGTTACTTTAAATATCCTGTACATCTCCCATAAAGCTTTTGTGTAAAAATCTTCCCTGCATATATAGAAATGAATCATATCACATTATAGCTGGCTATGCATTCTTCCCTGAGCACACTATGTTTTAAATTGCAAAATCCATTTTTATTTTCTTTTTCATTTGTCACCTCACCACTGGAAGGAAGGTTTCCTGGAGCGTATTCCATTGCATGTCTGACAATATCAAGTCTGCCTTCAATACATTAGTATAAAAAATTGAGGATAAATGATTACACTTACATGAGGTCAATGAACAAGTATAGGAGACAGAAAGCTTGCATGTTTCATTGTATCTTCTGCTACAAACCTTTGAAACATCTTGATGAGCATACAGATATAATAAATAAGCAGTTAGCAGGGAAATAACTCATTTTTTAGTACTTCGATAATTTTCAGATAATTTTATGAATATTTGGATAAATAAACCTGATATGAATTCTTTGTTATCTGCCATCTCGCACTACTGCAATGCACTGCACAGTGTTAACCTCTCCTTGTCCTTATTGTAAGTCAGCCACATGCGGATGAGATGCTGATGGATTTTATCTCTGAGGCATTCTCCTCTATAATTCTGAACTACTACATCATCCCAATCAATGTATACATTTACAACATGCTAATGCAATAAAGCTTCAAAATGGTGCTAGCAGAGTATAATGCTTCATGTCACACTTTATGCGCTTGAAAAAAAGAGGGAAAAAGCAGAAAATACTTGTAAAACATGTATAAAGCAGAAACGTTGAGCACCCTCTGCAGGGCTAAAACACTTTTCAGGATACTAAGGTAGAATCTGTAAATATTTAACACTGCTACAAGCAGAGGGATTAACAGAGTAGAGCTTTTTGATCAATACTTGCAGCATCGTGTGTTATTTCCAGTGGGACTGAACAGTAAAATGCTATTTATTGACTAAAGTATGCTACACATCATTGAAGTCTAATACAAGTGGACACAAAATTCTCTCTTGATCAGGAATAAGCCACTGACCTGACCGTAGCCTAATCAACCATTTCTTGTACTGCAATAGCACTTGATGGTTCCCAGCCTCATTTTTCTGAGAGCTTTCCAAACCACAGGCAAATCCAGACTCTGACATGAAGAGATTAAAGTATTAGATAATTTAAGATGAAATTAAATAAAGTTGGTTCAACAGAACAAATGGTACTATGAGTAGTGAGAGGGTAAAAAGCACAAAATCACTTGAGTTCATAGAGTAACTTAGTGTTCGATTAGTAGTTCTGAATAAGAAACATTGGTGGTTTATAATAGCTTTTAAAAATAATAAGAGTTTTTCTAGCTTTTGTCTCAATTTCATTTTAAGCAGTGCCCTGCAAGCTGAAAAGGAACAGCAAAAGGGAACACAGCAGCCAAACAGAAGCTGGTGCTTATTGCAGCAAACCAGAAACCACCCAACCAGACCATTGCCCAGTCTTCCCCAGACAGAGCTCTGTATCCGATACATAAAAAGAAATCTCAAGAAAGCAAACAGTAGACATCTGTGAAATAAACGGCCTGTAAGAAAACATTATTTGCCTTGTCATTCTGAGTCTCTCAAGATATATTGCAGGATTCTCACACATTAATCTCACTGGAATACATATGAAATAACCTAGCGCTACTTGGGGAAAATCAACCTGTGAACCTAACTCTGCTCTTTTAAATTCCACATGCTTCCAGCAGCTGAAAGGACTTGAAACAAATGGTTCCAACCCCTCACGCAAAACCCTGCTGCACATTTGACTGCAAAGGCAAAGCACAAAGAAGGAATTTCACATCAGTCATTCCTAGCGCTTTTGAAAATAGATGAATTCTTGCAGTCCACTGTCCTCAAAGTCAGCTCCCAATCTCCACCTTTTCTGTTGTCGTAACATGCAATGTTTGTTGTATCTACAAAAAGCTTGGACTAGATAATATACCAGACAAAACCCCATAATAATACAAATGCATTACTCTAAAACCTAGCAACATACACCTGTACAGGGGCAACACGGACAACAATTTAGAGTCCATGTGAATCTATTTTTCTCTCAACAGTGAACCGGGATGAATTAATCCTGCAATAGTCTGCACCTGAAAATTGTGTTTGCAGGCTCCTGAAGAGACAAAATTTTTCCAGTGCACAGGAGCTTATTGGCCTCCAAAGCCGCAACCTTCCGAGGCTGAGCTCATTTCCCATAGTTCATAACCTATATTCGACAGTGCTGCATGCTGCTGAATCCAAACTTATGCTGCTTTTTTGGACTAGATAATCTGAATAAAATGAAATAACTTTTGCTCAGAAGGGAACTCTCTCAATTTTCCCTTCACAGCTGCATTTTCTGTTACTTAATTTAAAGGAAGCCAAGGTGGCTGAAGGCACCTAACCTAATTTATTTAAAGGGCTCATATATGGATATCAATCTCTTCCTCACTGACTGACATAGTATTATATCCCGGAAGCAAAGAGGAGCTTCCTGTGTAAACTCTGAATAAACTTTTCCAGAAAGTGTATTTCAACTTCTAGTTCTAAGAAGGAAAAAGGTTAGTCCAGTAGACAATCACTATATAGTTCACTTTTAAATTTCATTTAACATATATGTCTCATGAGGTTTCTAAGCAATAGATGTCAATAGCTAAATGTGAAAGTCCAAAGAAACCAGGTAGACAAAACCATAATCTACCTTACATAAAATGTCATTTATTCCTCAAAGAACGATTCTCGAAGATAATTCCTTAAATTACAATATTTTTTTTCTTTTCAAATATGGACCTCCTTTTTATCTCAAAGCATTTTGAGTTTGCTTCTGCAGTTATAAGCTTTTCTCATGATTTGTCAAGAGTTATGATAACACTTTCATGATTGCTTCTAACAAGCACACATAATCCTAAACACCTATGAGGGATTTCAGAGAACAAATTTCAGCAGTCACTGAAATAAGAATTCAATGACTGTAAAAGGTTGCCACCTCAAGCTATCAGACTGACTTGTTTTCTACAGCTGATTTAAGAAATACAAACAATTCTACAATGCTAAAATAAATGAAACCAACGAAACAGTGCAATCATGGAAGGTATCGATAGAGAAAAAGAAACCAAGAACTGAATAAAATTTGAAAATCAACCCCCTTTCCAGCGCTGTAGCCAGCCCACAAGAACTCTAGAGCATCTGAGCAAATAATGGATATTCCCTTGGTTGATAACAGGACTGATGCACAGAACACATTGTGTATATAAATTATGTGAAGTGATGAAGAGAGGATGAAGAGAAGAGGATGTATGCACTTAAAGAGGAACAAAGACATCAAGAGTAAGAGAAAATAAGCTGGAGGAAATGTCTAACGGCACTAAAGAGATGACTCAGACTCAAAGAGACAGATGACACTGTATGCTGAGGTAGGTGGTTGAAGGCAGACCACAGGTATACATTCAATACATAAAAGACTAAGGTAAAAAAGAGGAGTCATGTTAACAAACCTCCTTGCCATAAAACCCTTTTCCACTTTTCCTCCTTTTTAGTGCAAACTGTATACATAACTGCGTGTAAGGAATTTTAATGAGATGTACACTTTAAATGTATTAAAATGAATTATGCAGGAAAGCAGCAGGAGAGTAACAGATGTACAGATTCAAGGGTGACATGCTTAGTTTCACTTGATGAATGTTTGTTTTGTTGTTTTGAAAAATTAATGTAATGAAATATTTAAAGTGAACAAGAAACTTTAAAATTGACTTGGGGAAAGGATTACTTCCGTACAAGGACAGGGGTTTATTAAGAAAAAAAGGCTTCTGGCATTTGAATCAGGACTCTATGAACAACCATTACACTACTCTAGGACTGTCTTACAGACAGTGTGTTTCCAAACCATGGTATAACACCTCCTATGGACCATGAAGCCAGAGAACAAAGTCTTCACAGCAAACTTACAGGATGGTGTTTCTAATTAAAAAGATGATACAATAATCTTCAAAAACTTGTGAAGGCTGATAGAAAGCCAAAGCTGTCCCTTGGTCTGAAAGAAATTCTGGACCACTGCTTTTAACTGTACCAAATAAAGACAGTAGTAATTCTTGAAACACAATTAACATTTAATCATCTTCTTTCCAGGTACTTCACCAAATGAGAATCCATCCATCTCATATTTCTGTTCTTGAAAGTTCGTTTTCTTCTCAAGAGCATTTGTCTCTAAGGTTTCTTTTAAACAGCAGAACTTTGGGTGGTCTTTACCTTTGAAAACTACCCTCGGGTATTTAAATTTAGGCATCAAAAACAAAGGGACATCTGAAAACTAAACAAGAGATTGTCTGCCCAGGCTCTTCAGCTTTTATTGGCAAGAGCTATGAGGAAGTCACATACATATGCTTGATTCTCCACTGCAGCCTGCACAGCAGACAGAGGAAAAGCAAGTGCTAAGCCTCTGATTCCCCAGCCCGAGGACAAATCCCAGAGTTGTAAATAAAAGTGAGGTTCTAATGCTCAATGCAAAGTGATTGTGAACAAAGCAGCAAACAGGAATTATTAACCTTGCCCACAGCACCTCAGGGAATCAGAACATTTTTATTATTTTCAAAGAGTAAGAATGTTCTTGAGAATATCCAGCCACTCCTCCATGAGAAAATTTGTTCCTGAAGCAAGTAAAGAAGAACAGAGGAGGTTCTGATGACATAACTTGCATGCCGAGCCTTTGAAATGATAGCCTCGTGAGAATGAACATGAATCAGAAGGATTCTTTGATTTTTCCTTAAAAAAAATTAAAAATAATCACAACACAAACCCCTCTCATTGTCCAGTACTATGCTCTTTACCATTTAGAATGGCTGGTAGCCAAGAAATGCAAACCAACCACGCAGGAATGATGCAGCTGCAAGGTTGTTCTGCAAAAACAAAATAACTTTTTGTGGCCTAATAATGTTCCCTGACTTTAACCCATCCATGAAGAGACCACTACCGGTAACAGCAGCAGCAAAGAAAAACCTTCTGGGTAAGAACGTTTAAACGGCCTAATATGTGGAAATTGTATTATTTTTATAACAATTTAACCTCAAGCCTTTTCTGTGTATCCAGTAGGCACCCTCCCTCCCCCCCAGTATCTTGATCCCCTCTTTACAGGATCCACAAGAACACATTCTCATGGTGGACTTTACCAAAGTGTATCTTAGTTTCATGAAAATTGAATTAAACAATTATCTGTTTACTAGCAGTTCACATTAGTGCAGCTCTGCTTTGCTGAACTGTGTTCAACTGCTCAAAGCTTTCAAATGTTTCATTATGAGATTTCATCAGACACCCCTGGCTCCAGCACCATGGTACTGAAAACAGGATGAACAGTGCCCATTGCTCTCCACATTTTGGCTGCTGCTTTTTAAAAGCTGCCTTTGCTCTCTACAGACACTGTTTACAGTTATTAAAGATTAGGATAGCTTCGTGTATATATGGTTTGCATTGTCCAAATCTTATCTAGGCTATTCCCTCTCTCCCTTTTTTTAGCATGGAAAATTGAAAGTTAACTGTCGTGGCTTTGCTTTCACCTCACTTCAGTCATAATGACTAAAAAATCAACAGCAATAGTGTTCTACACCATATTAACCACACGCACACAGCCTTACATCCTAGTGTAACTTCCCACCAGAGCACATGAAACCACACTGTCCTTGCACGGCTGAGTTGGTATCCACATGCTGATGGCATAAGATACATCTGATTGAACTGCCATTTAAACCTGAAACTCCTGATGGAGCCAGAAAAAGCCTTGATCCTGGGAAATGTTTCAAGTGAGCTGTCCCCCTTTCTGAAGCAGACAGATCTCAGATCTGAAATGTCACGCACAATTACCCTAGAGTCCTTGACTCTGAATCTCCAAATAACTCCCAGCATTATGCAGGCTCTTCTCTTCCCCAACAACTATCAGCACTTGATTTTAGTGAAGTACAAGATATACCCTTCATAAGTATTAGCTAAAATGAGACATACGACTTAATATGGAAAAAAAGAAAATACAGCCTTCTTTCTTAGAAATTAAGCAGCAGAATGCAAACTGTTAGGAGACAAATAGTAAGAATGCCTCATTATGCAGGCTATTTAAAGATATTGAGGTTGCTTTTTATTCATTCTGTGTTTGGGACTTCTCTAATTAGGATAAACCCCTCCTCTTTGTGATGGTGGAGCATATAGACACTGGTATTTGGAATTAGGTTTGTATTGTGCCTCAGTATTCTAATTGTGTATTATAATTGCTGTGTCATGCTGTGCTGTTCCACAAACTGCTATATTACTCTTCAGAATCAATAGCCAATGTAACATCAAGTATCTTCAAATACCTAAATCTGGTATAAAAACATTGAACCCTCCTGCTGCCTCAGACCTGTCCGGTAGACCACAGCCTGTAGGTCAGGACTGGCAGCTGCCAAATCTCCTTGGTGCTACAGGGACAAGCAGGTCAGGGGGTTGAGGGCCAGCAGCGGGGTCTATGTTTCTATGAGATTCAGGTAGTAAGGCAATGAGGTAGCTCACAATAGAAAAGGCTGCTTTGATGGCCACATGCATAGGCTACCATCACAATGGTCATCAGAGCAGTCTTCCAATACATGTCTCAAAGAAGATGGGGAGCAAGCAGGATCCAGCCAAGCAGAGACTGCTGTCCTTCAGGTGGCGTGCTGGAGAGGGACTTCACTGAGCTATGGATTGAATCATTCAGTTTGGCAAGAAAAGACAACGGATTAAGAAGGGGGCCATCTTTGGCATGTGAGTCATCACCAGTGCTTGTGTAAATAATGATGGGGTGTGCCCCATGGAGCAAAGTTGAACCCATGGAGGTGGGCTCACTGCCCTATAGGCGTATGTTATCACCCTCACTACGCCCCGGCAACAGGGTTGGTCATTCGTGTGATGAATGTATTAAGTTCACTGTGCTACACCAGTGATCACTAGTGCTGGTCTGAGATGGGGGTAGAAAATCACCAGCCACCACCTCCTCATCCTTGGAAGAAGGTTTGGAGGAAATGGGCACGAGTGAGGTATGTGCTCATAAAACTCAGGGAAGAATATAAGGGGTGACCACAGCGTTGTAAACAAAGCTGAACTGAGCTCAACATACAGGGAACAGAAAAGTGGCTTTTTTGATAAATGGCACTATCAGCTGGGTGGTTTCTATGGGCTGTTAAAATGATAATACAATCCAGTGCTCAGAGACTCCGAACTTGCCCCTTTTTTATTTTTATACAATGAAATAAACAATAATCATAAAAAAGAATATAAATAGAGTATGTGAGAATCTTCTCTCAAAACCAAGCAGTTACAGCCATGGGAAAGCCATGATGATGCTCTTAAGTGTCTGTTCCCCAGCATCCTCTTCCTGTTTGTTTACAAGCCCAAAGACATTCCCAGAACTGCCATCTCACTGTGCATGGAAATGAATAACCATTTTTAAGGCAAATAAGTGGTGGGGACAGGCATTAGAGAAAAAAAAAAAAAAAAGGAGGGGAAGTCTTTTAACCAGGAAATTAAAACCAGGATCTAACAAAAGCCTTCAGCATGTTTCTAATTTTGGTAAAGGAGGAGACTCAACATCTTAAAGACCATCTTTTTGTCTGGAGTAGAGCTTTTATAGTTCCAAACAGGCAACAAGCAGTGAACAAATTTCAACACATATTAAAAAGAATGAAATTGAAGACAAAATAACAGAATAAAAATCTATCAGGATGTCAAACGATGCAAGGCAAGGTGCTGAGAACTGGCTGGTTTTAAGACTGATGCAACTTTTAAAAGCTAGCATGGAAAAGGAGGAACTGTTTTACGTTGATAGATGCTTTAGAGTTCTGAACAAGAGAAAACAGGAAATACCTAAGGAATTGTTATTTTTGGTTTTGGCAGATATTAGGGACAGACCTTTAAAGTGCCACAAGAGCAAAAGGATATCCTCTTTGAAAGGAACGCGAGGCCTTTTCTAAGAGCTAAGCTCAATTGCAGAAGCCCGTAAAAACAAACTGATGTATGTGAATGTTAACATTCATGGCTCAATTCCCCATCCAGCTCAGCTGAGATCTAATTCCAAGAGACAGGTATGTCAGCACAAAAGCACATGCCAACAAACTAAAAGCAGTATCCAGATGGAAGATACAGGCAGCAATGGTCTCAAAAATTGGCACACAATAGCAAAATATCAGAAAACTTAATTCCTTAAAAAGGATTACCTAGGAAAACAGATTTATAATCTCTAAAACCAGAATAAAATCCATCAAAACCAATGCAATCTGACTTTAAGAAGAGTTAATGAGCTTGAACTAAGATGTAGGATTAGAAACCAGAGTTCTCTGAGATCCGATAGTGAAAAGATATATGGAAAAGCTGTATGTTAATTATTTTTATTATTCTTAGCACTCCAAACTTCCTACGTGATATTGAGCAACTCTTCCCCTTCTTTAGTCTCACCTTCCCTGTCATAAGGAATGGCCAAAAAATCATTTTGTATATTAACCTGTGAGTTAACTAATTTGTAAGATGCTCCAGTATTGAACAGACTGGAAATAGATATGTATATTGAACAAACAAAAATGTCCAAAGCATTCAAAGTATAAAAAGAACAAAACTGTTTTTTACTATAACTAGATGTCAGCATGCCTCTATAAATGTGGTGATTTTGAGTTTTAGCTCTTTAGTTTGACCCAAGCCTTTTTAGCTTGGATCAGACAATCCAAGTAAACTGATTTTGATCTATCCAAAATTATTAACTTTCCTTTAAGAAAAAGATACAAAACCATCTTTCAAAACCTCAGCAGATGTTAGAATGTGAACTTTGCTCTCTCACCCAGCTGCTGCTTTACTCTTTAAACAGAAGGTTCAGACTTGGGAGACCATGGCTTTTCAGGACAAAAATCAAGCATGTTCTTAAAATTTGAGTAAGGATTTAAGTATCTTCTAAGAAACTTTTCTCAATCAAGGTCATCGATGACATTTCAGGGGGGAAATATACGTATGTACATGCACACAATCCTATAAGCATCAGCTTTGATGAAAAATGGGCTTGCCAGCAATTCTGGCATGACAGGTGGGACCACAACTCAAATTTTCCCATATTGCTAGGCTGTATCTTCATCTACAAAACTCAACAATGCAAGACATATTCAAGTCAACATCTTTCACACATATCAGAGCTCAAAAATCCCAAGCAAAACAGACAAAGCAAGATGAGTAGCTGTCATGCAGATTTAGCTCCAATGATACAAACTTGTTATCAAAAGAGGTTATCAAACAACAGAAGGTTTCTCCTGTCTAATCTGTCACAGCATAAAACATTAAGCAATTCTGACTGTGCATTGAGAAAAGAGCAGCAACAGATAGGCTCTAGGTCCAAGCCATTGGTGCCCAGTCTGCCTACCAAAAGTGGAGGAACCTGTGCTGTGCATCAGCTCGCAAAACCCTTCCTTCAAGAATGGATAAATGACAAGATGCAGGCGGTGTCTGATCTAGTGCTGCAGGCCACAGGACATGTAAACGCAGGATTGTATTTACAAGAAGTTCAGTGCAGCTGAGGCTGCTCAAAACCCATGCAGGAGATTTTTGAAATGCTGGCATAAAAGAGATGGTGACAGCAAGGCAACGCTAGCTGCAGGGAAGACACACTGCACTAAGCCTGTTGGGAACAGGAAAGAGGGATGGACAACCATTTTATTAATCAAGATACTGTCTCCAAAGTCCTTAGCAGCAAGGAAAGTGAGATGCGATCAGCTGTTCTTTGAGCAGTTGCTTGTGCAGGTTAAGCTTGTTCTTACCAAGAAAGTAGCAGGTTAAGATATTCTAAAAATCGTAACAAAATAAGGATTAAAACAAAGATCAAACTACAGTATTTCTAACAGCTGCAGCTCTGTCACAGAAAGCAAGCACTGTGGAGTTTCCACTGGGGTAGCTAACAAAGATTTCTCTGCTCATAAGTCTGGTGGAAGGATTGACATCCTAACTAACCCGGTGTTGCCTCTTCCCCTGACTGATCTTTCTCTGCCACATCCCCTTTAGAGGGTATACATAAACTGTCAATAGACCCATAGCTGGAATCCATCAGCTGTGTTAAATAACTGAGTTATTCTGATTTCTTAACTAGTGTTTGTGACTTCTGACAGCCACAATTAATTTTACTAAATGCACTTGTGCTGGCTAAAACCTTTCACGATGCCTCCTTAGGGCTCTATTATAGGTTTCAGATTGAGACTGGGCTGCTTGGGATTCATTGTGTTCCTGGAAAAAGGGCTAATTACAATGGTAATTTTGCACAGCCAGCAGTTACCACTACTGTCTGCCTGTATTGCTCTTCCCCTGCAGAAGGTTAGAAACACGAAAATAAATAGAATTCAGTTTGGTTTTGTAGAAGGCAGGCAGCAATCAGGTGGAAAAGTTTTCATGTTCACTGCAAGGTACAGGATATGATGCATGAGAAATGATAATGAGATAACAAATTAGCCATTGATCCAGATCCACCAGTGGTGACTGAAAACCATTATGTGGTGGCTGCTCTTTTCGGGGGGTCTGTTTGAAGTATGTTGGTGGTCCTCATGTATTTCCTTGGAGAAAAACATCTGCTGAACAAAAACCACTATCAAAATCAATATAATTAGCATCTTTTAGAAACTCTCAGCTTAAAGGAAGGGTGGATCTTTTTCCTGATCCTGAGTTGATCTTTCTTGTGTGACAAATAGAAGCCTTCAGCTTTCAAATTGTTTTTGCTGGATAAAGAAACAGTTTTATTTCCCAAGTCTGACAGTCTGAGTCCATCTATTAATTTTCCTACACTTGGTTATATTAATGTTGATTAATGATAAATAATTTCAAGTAAGCCTAAAATACTTCAGTACCTAGGTACCCATGCAGTCTAATGAGAGTGATGTACCTCTCACTCCAACTACTTCAAAAAATGTCAACAATGTTAAATTAGAAACAGATGCAGGAGGAGCACTATGAGCCCACCTACAAAATAGCCACCTGCACTCACTACTCTGATGTCCAGCAAAACCTTCTGGAATCAATGATCACAAAAAGCAGGCAGAACAGTAGAATACTGAGTCAGTCCTCTCATTGTGTGCATTTTCAGGGGTGCTGTACATTTTTTACGTTTTCAAAACCAGCAACAAAAAAGCTTGGGAAAAAAACTTTTAAAATAAGACTTAAGAATATCTTCAATGTTTTCCATCTTGAACTACTGCTGTCCATCTACAACTTGTATCTTCTTAGCACTGAAGTTAAATCCCACTTTGGATGACATGCCTAGTACACAGTGCTAAAACCAGGCATCTGGGTCATGAGATGCACAAAAGAACTGTATTTGGTTGAAGCTGCAGGAAGGCAAAACATATATTCACATAAAGGAGAAACTGCCTAATACCTCAATCACAAAAAATGGTATTTAAGATTTTTCATGATTACTCTTTCTCACATTTTATGTGGCATGCTGAAACACACTTAATTCATACAGAAAAGGAAAAACTGCTCAACCGGAACTTGCATCCACCACACATCATGCCTGTTGGAATCACAGCCTCTTGGTCCTGCCACTCAAATGCAAAGACTACTCTCTGCTTTTAGAGAATCCAGCTTATTTACCCCTAGTTTCTATTAGAGCTACCCTTGGGGCTAGTCTGAAAGAAGATAAATTAGAAATTAAAATAACCAATGACATCAACTCTTAAATCAGTGAAAGACAGCCTCTCACAACATATTTACTCCCATGCTACCAGGCTCCTTTTGAAATCCCAGATGCTGAGGCTTTCACTAGACTGCAATGTAAAACTGAGCTGATGGAGAATTTTTTGAAGGAGAGCACTTTGGAGGGCAGGTGCTCACGCATGGTTCTGTTATAGTGGGTGAGCTTGGAGGGGGAAATCCAGGCAAGAATACAGTTAGTAGGCTGCTGATCACATTTTCTTAATTTGAATCCATGCTCCAAAACTTTATAGAGTCAGCTCTGAACTACAGAACTTCACACTTGACCACAAAGTTATGGTATTTACTAAAGGTTGGGGAGAAGAGGGAAAAGGAAGAAAGGAAAAGAAATGAAAAAGAAAAATAGAAAAAGGGAAAAAAAAAAAGAGGGAAAGGGAAAAAACTGAAAGGGAAAGGAAAAAGGAAAGGGAAGGAAAAAAACAGGGGGGAAAAAGCTCCAAATCAGTGAATTCACAGTGTAATCAATCTATTTGAGGAAGATCCTGCTTGTATTCAGTAATGTAATACTGTAACTGAAGAACCACCCATTGCAACTGGAACATTATTTTGTTAGAGTGGTTTTTTTTGTTGTTTTGTTTTGTTTTTGTTAAAATTTGCATTTTTCAAAATGGAGAGGTCTTATGTGAAGTAAAGCTTCAACTTGGCTTTTGGAAAGTATTTTCTCGTACCATCAAAAGGTTAAATTACTCCTTTTCCCCTCCTCTCTCATTTTTCAGATTCTTTTTCTTTGCTGAACAGCAGCAATTTTGGGAATGCTATGTACTCAAGGATTATAAGAGGGCGGTGGTGGGAAAGCTACGTATAAAATGCTGTTTTAATGAGCTTTAACAAAAAAGATAAATGTGGAGTCAGACATGCATCATCTTTCCCCTGCCTCTTGATGTCTCTCACATTGTAGGAGGTAAATTGCAGACACATCACAGGCACTAAGGCAACCTTAGTAAAATGTAGGGTGTCTTGCCCCTCTTTCAAGTTCCTGTGATTGAACATGGGAAAAAACTTTCTATGATCTTGTGATCAAATGCTAACATTCAATCAAGAAAAACTAACAGAAATAGCCAAGAAGTGGGGCTTTTACAGCTGCTGAGGACTGCTGACCAGCAGCATAATGACATTGTTGTTGTGACCAAAAGAAAATCAAATAAAACATCAGCCTCATGCTTTCCCAGTGCTTTCAGACTGAATTGCTTTTCTCTATTGTGCAGTACCATCCGAGGAGGTGAAGGAGGAGAGGGAGACTTCAATTACGCAAGAGGTTCCTGGTATTCAAAACATATGGAAACTGTTGTTGTGATACTGCTCATCTTACTTTGGATGAATCACAAAGGAAAAGATCTTCACACACTACTTCAGACACATCATGCCACTTCACACTCTAGGGGTCTCACGGGGAGGGGGGTGCAGAAGAGTCCTCAATGCTCCTCTGGTGTCAGGGAAAGACACTTACTTTGGGAGAGAGGGGGGGAAAGAAAGCGGCAGAAAGGCAAGACCAGAAAGGGAGGACAGGCCTTGTATACTCCTTTCTCGATATATCCGCCTTCACTCTTTCGTTAAACTCCCTTTCTTGCTACACAGTCCTTCCTAAAGGCATCAGCACTAAATTTCTCCCAAAACCACTTAAGGTCACACCAAACACTTGCTGCTGATTTCTGTTCACAAAAGTACTTGGAAGTTTGGGTACATATCCTCTCTTTCAAGCCACCAAATTCTTCACAAGCTCTGCCAGTAAAAAGCATTTGGAGAAAACCATCTGTATCAGCCCTGATGGAGCAAACCCACCTGAGAGACTCCATGAGGCTTTATGCTGCCCAGTTGTGCCTGAATGCAGCAGCTACCATGACTCTGTGGAGCCCTACAGGCAGCGTGGACCAGGCACACATCACCTGGATGCTTACTGATTTACAGCAGTGCTCCAAAACATGTGAGAAATCAATGTTCCAATTTTACTGGGACATCTGAAAAGCCCAATCCCAGAAGCTTCCACTTCTGGTTGAAATATGGATGAATGTGCCCAAAGGAATGTGTCAAAAAAATACCTATTTATACGTTGTCAAGCTTCAAGAAAACTTTTTTGTTCAGATTACCTGGAATTTACAGAGCAAAGGCTCATACTGAAACTTCTGACTTAAACTTCTCTATACTTCAAATGTGAAAGCAAGTAGCAAAGTTTGAGAGAGGGAGGGAGGAAGGAGGAGCAAATGAAGAATTTTGCTATGAAAGGACTAAAAGGGAAATAATTTCCTTGGGTTAATAAACCCCCCCCAAAAGACCATGTAAACCACTTGC
Organism: Nestor notabilis; assembly: GCF_000696875.1. Taxonomy (NCBI): domain Eukaryota; kingdom Metazoa; phylum Chordata; class Aves; order Psittaciformes; family Psittacidae; genus Nestor; species Nestor notabilis. The sequence continues at coordinate 108,778 of NW_009931441.1, read as the reverse complement.
TGGGTATTATTAAGAATAGCACACTATGAGCTTGAGTGGTTAGTCTGTGCTCAGCTAGATTGATATCCTTGTTCAAGTTAGCTTTTTAAATGAGTTTTAAACTAGCTGGCTCAGGTGCGACAACACTGTACTGCAGCAGTAAGGCCTGCAAAGCAGAAGTACTCTGTCATTTAAAGTGTCCCAAAGGGAATAATAAAGTAATGCAGGAGAGGAAGAAACAGGAGGAGTTGTGCTACTGCTGGCCACAGTTGATGCAAAAGCAGAATTCCTCCCTGAAATCTGAATCATGTACAAACGACTTAACAATGTTCCACATTGTTTCATGCTCTGATTTGCATGTTTTTGTTTGTTTGTTTTGCTTTGGTTTAAATTGCCAGCCCTTTAGACCTAAACAATCTGAAATTCAAGCTGTGAATCTTTGTGGCTCATAAATTTTGTCTGCCATAACACCTGTGCAACTCATCTGTCTCATCTTGGATTTTACAACTGCATCCAAGGAACAGCACTGTCCCTGGACCAGAAACTTGTCGACACTTCTCTTGCTGATATATGAGGCACGACAGAATGCAGTGCACATACTCTCAGCTGTGCTGGCTATGCAGCAATAAAATATAGAAGAGACTTTTTTGCTCATAAGCAAATATATCTGCCATTGCATATAAAGGGAATGGATTGCTAAATTATAAGATTTATATAGTCACTTTTCAAAGCAAAAAATGCTCTTTGATTTAAAAGAAAAAAATGTATATATTAAAATTAGTTTAGATAAACTGTGACACAGCTCATTACCACTAGATATTATGAATGAGAAAGGAATGCAATTCTCCATTTATCTTGCAGACTTCTGGAAACCTTATGAAAGATATGACAGGTGATACTGGGACAGAAAGAAACAAGGAATGATCTTTTCTCATTTATATGCCTTATTGTTCTCCAACTTCAATCTTATAAACCAAGTGAAAGATCTTAATCCAAAGTGCAGTAATGCTGTTTTATACATCATGACCTGAATTACTGCAATACCATGAATAAACTGATCTTACATGTTCTTTATTAGTTCTAGTTACAAAGTAATAAACAAACTCTGTGAAATAATTTGTCATTAATTATACAGCCAGATTACAAAAGTCAGTATTTCATAATAAGGTTATTTAAAATACAAAAATTCTTTTCTAGGAACTTTCAGACCAGTACAAGTGCAAATAAACCAAGACCATATGTAGCACATCAGATAATTTGAGAATGTCCCCATCAACAACATCTTTATATATCTCTGGAAAAGCATGCCTTAGACAATGCCAGCACTCTGTCTTCTCTCACACAAATTCTCTGGTGATCCCAGACTGTGTGACTGAGCACTGATACACACCTCCTAATATCTGAAATACAAACTAGTTCAACTCACGTTCCTCCAAGAAATAAGTGCATACCAGCTATTGGGGTTAACTGGGTAAACATCTAATTCTGCATCCTCCTAGCCTAACGGAGTCTTTGGGCTAAATGGAAATGAGTAGATAGGAATTGGGTTGTTGGGTTTTTCTTAGACAGTATCTCTTTGCCTTTAAAGAATATACAATCTTAAAAATATATAAATAGATAAATAAATAAATAGCTCCCCCCCACCCCCAACCCAAAAAAAACCCCAAGATCTAGAAAATTTGGAATGGATTTTTGCAGCAAGACATGGAAATGTGTGCTATGAAACCAGAAGCATCTGCACAAATGTCAGCATAGCAAGGACAACTGAAGGTTACATAAACATAATTCTGGAGAACTGAAAAAAAGAGGAGCTAAAGACAGAGAACCCTGTCTTGTTCAGTGATACAAAACGACACATTTCACCTTTTAAATTCCAAAGAATGCCATGAAGCAACATAAATATCAGCTGACTTTTAAAGGCTTTGAAAGGAAGGAGATAGTCCAAGAAAAAACTGATTTCTGTTGAAGTCTCAACCTATTGGAGACCTATTGCTGAAGAGTCAGTTGAGGCTGGATTAACTTCAAGCAGTATTTAGCTGGGTACCCAGAAGGAGGGCAAAGCCAGAAGCTGCCGCTGGTGCTGTGTGACAGCCATGGCTTTAAAAGGGAAAGCAGCACTGAGGAGGTTGGACACACCTCAGAAGCCTGCATGAGCCACAAAAAAAAGCCACAAAGACCTAACCAGGGAACTGCTTACTAAGCAAAAGGTTTTGTATTTTCTACTAATTCAGTACCCATCCTGTAGTTTCTTGGTTAGAAAGTCCATCTTTATGACCATCTCTTGCAAAGTCTACATGATCTTAACCATGTATGTCTGAAAAAATGAAGTTCTATTTCCCCAGGCACAGTCTCTTCTGACAGTTACTGTATGCCACCAAGGCACCTCTTAAGATCCAACATAACCCACGCAACAGGTCCACAGAGCCCATTCTGCACTTAGCAGTTTGTTCCACACCCCTGAGTTGGAGACTGTCACCTGTACATAGCTGAGGATGCAGGAAGCACGTGGGATGCAAAGCAGGAGGTGTTACAGTGGCCTCACGGTCATCATCAGGGCTCAGGCAGGACAATAATAGAAGGAATTAAAGATTTTATGTCTGTCAAAGATTAAGACTGGGAACTGATGTTTAGAGGATTTGAGATGTAAAAGAAATTTCTGTTAACAACGAGCTGAGCATGTGCATTCATGTAGCAGAGGAAGCAAAAGATAACAGCGATACAATAAAAAATGACAGGAATTGGAAACAGGATAAAGAAATAGAAAATGTGTTAAACAGTTATTTTTTACAAAGGTCTTTACATGTATCATATTTTCTGATACTGTGGGGAAGGATTTATATACTGCAGTCAGCAGATAACAATGAAAATATTTACAAAACTGAATTCTTAGAAAGTAGGCAGTATAAAGCATTCAGATAACATTAACATCATATATGGTAAAGGAACTGAGGATACAAGTGAGGGAATTCACGTATTTTGGACAAAGATAATTTCTGAGGATAACAATATGTGAAAGATAACCTCCTTTTAAAACTAGCTCCACCGAGTATTACCAGCACCAAACCTAGCAGAATGCCCTTTATTCTGTTTAAGCTCTCTGCAGCACTCAACGGAAGTTTTAATCTTACTAAAAACCTGTATCTAGTTTCCACCTTTGGCTGCTGTTTTGTCTTGTTTAAAATGTCTATTACGTATACCTATATACAGAGAGTGAGATAGACATAAATATTTATAGTAACGTATTACTTACCTTGATAAAGTGATGTAAACTCCCCAAAAATATAGTTTTGGAAGAGTTTTCAGGGTTTTATGCATAAAAATGAAGAGAAAATTAAATAAAAAGATTAAGCACCAAACTGAGAGAAAGGGGCTAAAAAATTATCAAACAAAACATTTTAGGTTCACTCATTCAGAAAAACATCTAACAACATCACTGATGACAAACAAGATATCATTTGTTCATCCAGAAGAGAAAAAGAAAACCAGTGGAAAATGTTGCTATTATCCATTGCACAGTTAACCCACATCTGGAGTACTGCTTTCTCTTTACAATTTCAGCCACAATCTCCTAGAAAACATATTTCTCTAGATATGTTATTCCGTATTCTGTTTCTCTGAAGCCAAGATTAAATATTTAAATATACTCTGCATGGTTGGAGAATCTAAGAGATGACCTAAGAGAAATATTTAAACTAAGGAGAGAGGCAGAAAATATACATTCATTCTGGTGAAATGAGTCTGTAAAAATGCAGTGCTTGGGACCTTCTAAAGAGAAAAATGCATGGCAATAATGATTAAAACAAGATATGAGGTACTTGAAATACATCTGTGCTGTTGCAGATGATTTGTTTCTGTTTAAGAGTTTCTGCTCAAGTTAAATTCAGTCCCAAAATGCCAGTCACTTGTTACTTGTGGGGTTCTTAGCCTACATGAGAAACAGTATTTCCCTCTTTTTTCTTTTCGTCAGACGTGTAACTTGTCATTAAAATTAGCAATAAAAGACACACAGAGCTACTATGAAAAAGTAAGATTCTTGACCATGCTTTGTAACATTCGTGTGTCTCACTTCTTTTCCCTGAGATACGAACTGGCCCAATGTCTTCTGAAAACCAAAAGTATTTACAAAAGCCAACAAAATTTAGGAAGTACTATAATGACTAGAAAATGCTGTGAGGAAGCATAATGGATGTATCAGCAGAGGATAATTACCACAATTGAGGCATATTCCTGTGAAATTCCAGGGAGAAATGTAAGAACTTGTTAAGTCTTTGCATTTATTCAAAAAGAGAAAATGAAATTTTTTAATGGCATCCAAAGGATACTGGGAGATGAACAAAAACTCTATGAAAAGACGTACCCTAAGCCTGCCCATCCAAAGAGAAATCAATTTGTTACTGATGGAACTATATTAATTCAGTGATTGCAAAATGTGATAGATTAGCAGGATTTCATATCAAGTCTCCTATTCACCAACAGAGATGCAGCACTGAAAGACTGACAGCGAGCTACCTTCATCATTAGCAGTGCCCTTGACATCTTGATGGAGACGTACAGTGCTATAGTCTGATGAATTAATTTGCTGACTTCTCTTTCAGAGTGGCAATGCAGGGTCTATACAATTAGTTTCACGTGGGGCTGCACTCTCTATAGGAAGAAAATACACCCAGTAGGCCCTGGTCTATTTAGCTCAGAATAGCAGTGGTAATGAAGGGAAAACAGAAACAAACACAAAAACCCAATAAAAAAATAATCACTCAAAGCTAATCAGAATATTTATGAAATTCACATGGAATCTACCAAGCACTGAGAGTTTCCAGATATCTGGAGAAATGTACTTTCTTGGTATGGAAGAAATGTAGATATAAACTAATTATTCATGGGACAACCAATTATTTTGTACGGTATGTCTAAGACTGAAATGATGAAATGCGTATTAGTTAAGCAAGGACGACAGTGGGGCAATTCCCTTTGGAATGGAACGAAGCCAAGTAGTCAGACAGAGAAGCACCCTTAAGGAGAATAATTCACTAGCATAGACTCGGTATTGCTCAATTTTCAGCTGAGCAGCAAAATGTTTCAAGCTCCAGAAAATAGCCTTTACATTGTCACTGGTGGTCTGGAGCTGCCACTGCTCAGCTCTACAATTTTTAAGAGACAACAGACAGTCGTTGAAGTTAGAAAGTCAAACAAGTAATGATATATTTTTGCCTTGAGAACACACAGAATGCAGAATCTCCAAAGTACCCTGTGTGCTCTCCTTTCCTTGCAGATACGACTCTGCTTTACCCTTTCCTGACTTACTGTTGGCCTGGCTCAGCTTAGATGTGTGGCTCCTAGATGGGCTCAAACATCCAGCTACACAACAGTGATTCTCCTGTAAGTCCTATTTTACTTCAGAAAAAAACCCAACAAACCCCCCAAAAAACTCAAACACAAACAAACAAAAAACCAAAAAAAAAAACACACCAAAAAACTCAAACACAAAACAAACAAACAAACAAAACACAAAAAAACAACCCACACCAAACCCCACATCAAGTTAAATTTACATTTCATTTGCCAAGGAAACACTAGTTGGGAAAGAGCTCTGTATTCAAAATGAATGTTTGAGATAACTCTTTGGGAGAATTTGGGAGGAACAAACTCATGGTCCATGGTTGCTTCATAATGAAAGCCACTCTGATGGTGTCCAGTCTTTCTGATGGGCTGTTCAATGTCACATGAAAGCTACCTACTCCGGTCCTTCTTTCATCATGACTTGGTAACCAAGAAAAACCACCCCCACAACATGAACACTTTATCCTACAGACATGGTGTTCCCACACACATACAACCCCCTTTTGTCACCCAGATCACATCTCTGGGAGCTGAGGAAGTCAGCATGGATGGATAGCTGCCAAACCAGTTTGGCTGGTCCATAATCCCACTGCCTCAGGAACAAGGGTAGTACAGAATAGCCCACAGTCGGGCTTTTTTCTTGATGAGCTTCATACAACCTTCTATAAGCTGGCAAACCTGAACCAGAACATCAGAGCTTGGGTGAGAGGAGATTTGGACAAATATGTAAAACCCTCCCAGTTCACTGCTATGCCTAAAAGAAATCCAGCTGAAAATCCTAAATCAATTTAATTTAACTCTAAAAGGATTGATTAATTTTCTCTCACAGTCAGATCATGTCTTTGAGCAGTAGAGGTTAATAACAGCTAGTGCTGCATACTTCCGCTAATGTTCTCTGGTTCCTCATTTTTTAACTGAAATCCATAAACAGGTCACAGCAATAACTAGAGATGATTTTCTTTCTATGCCAATTACTGGGATGCTGGGAGGATAATTTTCAGACTCTGATTGTGATTTTCCAAGTAAACTAGGAGACCTGATTTTCTTTTCTTCATGTAGGAAGATAAGCAACCTCCAGGAAGGGGATAAAGCAAGACACTTCTATCTTTGCTGAGAAGCTTAAATACAGGTTCATAGCAGAGATGAATAAACAGAGTAGAAGCTCTATCAGGAATCTACATCAAGAAGAAGAAACTAGGACTGAGTGTTTTTTGCACTGGATCAAAGGTAAATGAGTATGAGTGGTCAGTACCCAACTGCTCAAGCGACCATGTTTGCCCTCTGGCTTCTGAAGAAGACGAGGAAGCAATTCAAAAAGTCTTTTAAACATGGATTTGAAGAAGGCCTTACTCTAATAATGAGGCATAAATATTCTCTTTCATGTGGATCTAATACCGTATGATAATTTCTAATTATCTGTGTTGGGAGCTACAAAACCTGTCCTCCAAAAATGGAGGATAAAATGGGATCTTACAGATATCTAATGCACAGTTGAGTGAGTGCAGTTGCTGCTTTGGTGGCTTTGCCCCAAGCATTATGCTTGATCTGCATCTGAATTGTACTTAGGTAAATGAAAACTCAAAATAGTTAGTTTCCAGCTCATTCTTGCAACTAAATGCCATCTGACCACAACAATCATGAGAGAAACATGGCAGAAAATTTTCCCACATGGACACCTTCTTCAGGAAACTAAAAGCTGATTCATGTCCTTTAATTGAGAAAGCAGTAAAAGTTATAACCATTGAAATCCAATAGGAACAAAACTAAGTAATCATGCTATCTTATGAAGACTCCTATTTCGATGTCCCACATTGTTGATGTTGAATACCCAATATATTCCTGATTAATTTAAAAATGTAATAATAAATATAATATCTTCAACTTCTAGGTTTCATTCTTTACTATGTACCCTTTTGTCTCAAGCAGGCACTGTAAGAATATCCTGCTTTATTTCTGGCTCAAATGATGTGTCCTTTCTGAGACAACCAGGAATGCGACCATGGAGCATGCAGGGTTTTAATGACAAAGCTGCACTTACTGACTTCTTGCTATTCACCCTCTTTCCATTGGGTGTTGCTATGATATTAAACAGATTACTACTGGGACTCAATGTATGCATACAGTAAGGCACGTCAAAGGTTTAAGGTCTCTGCCTATGTTGCTTTACCCATTGTCCCGTGCAGCCCAAGTCTGCTGTACTTCACAAAGCTGGTGCTGTAGTGCATTAGTGTCGAGAAAAATTGTGACTACTTTGGAAAAAGAAATCCATTAAATGGAGTCTTGCAGCTTGTACCAAAAGCGTTATATTCTTTCACGAAGGTGATCTGACTAAAATTTATATGTACATTGCAGCATTCAATTACTGTACACAGTAGCTGTGCAGATGGCTCTCTTTTAATTAGAGTGTTTAGTGCATCTTCTGCATAAAGAAGCAGGCAATGAATAAGAAGGAATTCAATGAAAGTAACTAAAAAAGAAGATAGTTTACTGGAAGTTAAAAAGAAAAGAAAAAAAACAAAAAACAACTTTGGATGCAATTCTTGCAAGGATTTCCTGCTCACTGAACACAGCTCTCCAGAAAATATGAAGGAGAAATCTTTGCAGATCTGTGGCCTTTGGGAAGGCTTTGTCAAACACTAACAATTAGGCAACAGATCACTAAACTTTGCACAGTTGATGGCCACATAGATGACAGCTGAAGATTTAAAAGCAACCTACTGGCTGGAAATTGTCTTTCAATGTGGCATGGACACACCAATGAATGTGTTCTGCAGGTATTACCAGAAAATGACAGGATTTCATTAAGTTATGGCAAGTACAAATAGTATAAAATCACTTCATATCTGAAATATCCCCAGTTAATATTAACAGCTATTGCTGTTAATATTAGTAACTGTAACTAGTAACTGTAAAGAATATGAAGTTACTATAACCTGAAATCCCAGCTATTTTATAACCTATAATGAATGCAGTTGCTGATTGAGTTATATTCCTAGTATGTTTGAAAAGCACCAGCATTTACTTATATGGCCTTTGCTTTAATTGGAAAAATATCATATATAATATATGCATTTAAAAGAAAAAAAAAGCAGTAAGACAACACAATTCTAATAACATACTTAAATTCACTGCATAAATGCTTAAATAATACAAGCTTGGTCAAGGAGGAAGTTGCTACAGGTCATTAAGGATAGGCTTCAAGAAGGGAGGTCTGCCCTCTTAGCAGGGCCAGTAATATGACCCACGCTCATATAGAATACAAAAATTCCAGCATTTCTGTATTGTAAACTCTTCAGTGAATTTTAAACATCATAATGATGGCTAGACTTACCTGGTAGACCGGGAGGGGTTTTCAGATATTTCCCATTAAAATGTTGAATTACTACTTCACATTTTTCTGTAGACTCCATTCTGGAAAAGAGAAGAGAGTGGGATGGGGGTAGAGGCAATTCATGTTACTAAACTGCTACAAAAGTGCTCAGTCAGCAACAACAAAAAGGAGGAGAAAAAAAGCACAAGCACAGATGCTGAGAGACATTTTCAAAGCTGTTCTTGCAGAGAAAGTGGTTGAGCTCATTATGGTATGGTGTGGCTTGGGAGGAGGTCCTGCCGCCCTCAAAGCCTGCAGCTGTGCTCCCGCCTGTGTGTGAGCCACAGCAGTGTCAATGAACAGTTCCCTTTTGGCTCCAGGGGATCACCCTGAACAAGGACATTCTTTATGCTCTCATGTGCTGCTTGGAAAGGCAAAGGACATGTTTCTAGATTCCTTGTGCACCAAAAATAACTTCAAATGGCATGGAAAAAGCAAAACACCAACAACAGGATTTTGAGAAGAACGCAGAGGATTAAGCAACAATTATTAAGGTTTACAATGTTAAAAAAATAACCTGCAAAGACAGACTGTACAGCAAAGAAAACGCATATATGCCTATTATAACATATAGCCACATTTTGGGTGAAGACAGTAATTTCAAGTAATACTGGTAGGTGAAATGCCTTACTGTTTATCTCATATGACCTCCAGGTAACTTTCAGACATTAAAGCATTAATAGTGAACTGGTACACATATTTTTGAAGGAACTGCAAAGAATGCAAAGCTACCAGTCAAATCCCAAATCACGTTTATACCACATCTGGGAATTCACCATTCTTTCAGGTCTTGTAAACTGCCTGCACACTAGTTCATGGAACAATTGATACAATTTACTACAGAGTGGTATAGAAAATTCAGAGAAAGGAAAGAAAGAAATGGAAAACTAATAAGCAAGCAAAAAGGAAAAAAAAATCATACTGCTTTTGTTTTTCTCATAAAAATTGTGTTTAAAAACCATGTTCAATTCTCCTTCACTACACCAATGCTTACCTCTAGGTACCCTCTGCAAAATAACTCCGGTGACATAAATATTGCTTACTTCTCATGAGTCTAGATATTTCTAATATCCACCACCCATCTTGTTA
>NW_009931441.1:83780-98972 GCF_000696875.1 Nestor notabilis | reverse complement strand
AGAGTGGCTCACACAGAGCAGCAGTTTGTCTCCCAGGGTTCAAGTTTGCCAGAGTTCAAAGGAATTACCCCCACTACCACCAAGAAACAAAAACTAAAACAACCAAACCCTGACTGGAATAATTAAAAATTGTCCCTTCCAGCTCATATCACTGCATATCCTGTGGGCTGGGCCATTTCTACAAGCACAAAGACAGCAACTTAGATTGTTCACTTTGGCTTCATTCAGATTTAACTAAGCGACTGTCTGCACTGAGCCTTTAGAGACTCTTGTCTCTGAAAGAATAAATGCAATAAAAGTCTGTTTTCTGTAGCTGCAGGCACTTGGTGTCAAACTATGTTATGTTGCACCACACAGCAGTGACAATTTCATTTTAATACATGGGGTACATTTTAACAAGCCAAAGCAGTCCCTGCAAAGAATGCAATATATAAGCTGCCAAGTGAAAGAGACTCAGTGCACTTCATGCATTTTATGTGGGAAGAGAATAAAAGTGAAACCCACAGTGTTCTGGGATAAAAAGGCCATCATTCGAATAGCACTCTGAAAAAGAATGTGCACATTTTCTTCTCAAGTTTCACAATTAAGGGCTCTCAAATGCCATTGCTAGCTATCTGTAATCTGGCACACGCTTCACTTGAAACCGACACTGGCATTATCAACTCAGTTTGAAAAGGCAGCACAATAGACAAAGCTGTCTATACACGTTCCCTTCAGATGTGTTGCTGAGTAACAACTGTATCCACCCCTCCCCTACCTGAGTCCCCATGTGCTTTCTGCAACTTGTGCCTGTGGGGTAGATGGCATCTATCCCAGGGCCACCTCAGTATGAATCACAATTTACACTTGTCCACAATACCTGTTTTTAAGAAATAACCCTTTCAAACTGTGTTCTTCAGGGTGATTAGCTCACTGACTGACTGGGAAGAATGTGGGGTATAGAACAACCAGACATATTACTAAAATTGCCTGATACTTGCCATCACAAGACCCTGGTTTTAGTTTAGTTAAAATTCTGATCAACATCAGCCACTTAGGTAACAGAGTCTGTGGCAGGTGCCTATCCATGAGCTGAACCTGTGTGTATACATCAATTCAGACACTCCTCTTTCTTGTCTCACTTGTTTTCAATATAAAGATTAGCTATATGTGGGAAGAGGCACAATAAAAATATACTTTTCTTAGTTCCACACTAATAAATTCTACCTCGTTTTTCTTTGAAAAGCTGTGGCACTCCCCTATTCTAGAGTGTGTTTGGAAACTTGGAGGAGATGGACAAAATATGCTTTTTGTCATGAATTTGTTCTTCTTGTCTGCAATAGAAATGTTTCAAAATGTTGGTTAAGACTATCATTTAATAAAAGTACCATTAAAAGGATTGTTACATGTCAAAAGTTAGCCTGCAGGGGACAGGTTTTCTACAAAAGAATGTCATTGGAGCATGGGTAAACTTGGGGGAAGATCACTTTTAAATCCATTTTTTTTTTTTTAGTGTTAGGGTTTTTTTCCATAATTAATAGTTCAAAAAAATGTGGCAGATGATAATATTCTGGAGAAAAGATAAAGACCTTAAAAACTTCATAACCTTCTACTGAAAGATACAGATATTCAACTCTTGCTGGAAAGGGGATGACACTGGCTTTACATGGGAGTAGAAATCACAAAAACTTCACAAAAATAGCAGATCAGATAATTCAGAAGTATCATTTTCAAAACCCCTTCAACAGAATGTTTTTGGTGCTCATCCTAAGAGGATCTTAGGTTTAAATGCAATTTGGAGATAACTATAATGCATCTGAGTATTATTTTGAATCAGGAAATTCACTGCAGAAAAGAATAAATTAAGAAAGCCATAGGCCAGATTTTTATGATATTTTAAAGGTAGAGATAATGATCTAAAACAAACTAATGAAATTATAATTTATTTTCATCTGTGTCTATATAACTCCAGCTTTCAGAAACTGAGTTGTAGAGTTCCCAGATACAACAAAACTAGGCTGTCTATATTCTATCCAATTGGAAAGGGAGTGAATTTTAAAAAATCTGAAAAGGAAGACTGTTTTTATGATTTTTTTTCTAGCCACAGTTTGCAAATTTAAGGTATCTCAATATGACTGGTAAAAGAACAAACAAACAAGAATGGGGGGCCTCAAGCAAAGTATTGCAACCAAATAAGTTGATGTTCATGTCTTGCTATTACTTTAAAAAAAAGGTATATTACTCTCTTTACAGATCATAGTGGCTCCAAAGTAGTCATTGTGTGTTGCTGTGATACAACAAAAGAGAACCTTTACTGTAAAAACATACAAATAAAAAGGAAAAGGAATTTTTTTAAAAAACCGAAAGCTCTTACACATGCTTATTATAAAGATCAATGCAGTGTCAAGAAACAGCTTCATAAAATTTATATACAAGGATTAACATGCTGACTACATAATTATTACACAAGAAATATTCAATACCATGTAATTACCAGTTAGTGGTAAAACATGGGTTTGGTTTACATATACCCTATAGTCACATTGCCTAATAATAATAATAATAATGATGTAAATGAGAATCAAGTCTATAATTTTTTTGTATACTGAGTAAATATTTAAAGATTAAATTGTTACTACAACATTTATGTTATGATCGCAATATGCTCGTGGCAGGGGGTTTGGAACTAGATGATCTTCAGGTCCTTTCCAACCCTAACTATTCTATGATTGTTGTTTTCTTATATTTATAAAAGTATGAATAATAAAGCTTGGGGGCAATGTTTCTTTACTATTTAAGGCATTTTGCAAAGATGGAAGTATGTAGGTAGTAGCAATACTATATATACAGTGGAGTCTTACAGAGTCTAAAGAACTGAGGCTATAGTTAGAATATCCACAGAAGAACTCCATTTCTTTAGCGTATCAAAAAGATGACTAGAGGGGCAGCCTGATAGCAGTGCATAAGTACCTCTGTGGGGAGAATAAACTAGGTACTAAGTAGTTCCTTGATCTTGCTGAGAAAGTTGTGACAAGAACTAGATAAATTTGAAAGAAGAAATTAGGCAGAAACCTTTAACTACAAGGAAGATGAGCCACTGGCACACATTAGATAAAAAAGAGGAGGCTTTTTTTTTTACTGGTTGATGCGTTCAAATCACTTCTGAAAGTCGTATTTTAGTAAAAGACAAGTATTATCTCAATTGTAGGTAAGTGGGAGTACTTCAACTGCCTGAGATACAAAAGAGGTCAGAGAAAATGATCTCCAGTCTTAAATACTCCAAAGCTACAAGACAGGTTTGATTAGTATGAGGTTTCCTAGCACCTCCTTATGTTCAATTCTTCATCCTTCTATGTCAACATGTTCACTTATTTCTTTAATTTATTCTGCTAATTTAATTCCAGTCATTTTAAGAGCCTGATATGGCTGCAATTTATGATTTTTTTTCTCTCCTGTAACTGACTTAGCTATGTTATGTTCCCAACTTTTCAGCTGGTAAGAGATTGCTTCAAGATGTTTGTGATTTTTGGTTTGAATACATTTTATTCTGGAAAAACAGTTTCCTTTGTCACAGCCTAGGAAGAGATACTAATTTTGACAAGTTCTCCTCATTGCTCATAAATTATGTCTTTTCCCAACATGTCTTGCCTGCATATTCTTCATGTTCAGTCCTGTTTGCATGAACAACAGGAGGTTGTTTATTATCTCAGATGAATACACAATATCTGCAGAAACCACTCTGGTGAGGACAGGATAGGTTCCCACTTCTCCAAGGATATGGTCCATGCAGCATGGCCCATTATGCCAAGGTGACCATTTCGAGCTGCCTGAGGGAGTACCCATGCCTAGAGCTACAGTGCTCTCCACAGAGAAACCTCTTTGTTACAGAAGAAATCCAATATAATTAAATGACACCTACATTACCCTGAACCCCTTGAAAGATACACAGCTTCCTTTGAGAAAAAGAACATACAAATTAAAGCCTTGGCTCTTCTGTTTCAGTGGAAACTGGAGCACATCCATTTCTACTGAAAACCATGCAAAACTTCTATAAATAGAAAAATGATCCTGTGGGGGCTCAAAAAGAAAAATGATCCTGTGGGGGCTCAAAATCTTGTTTCCCATTTTCTGTTGCTCCCTTTCAGGTGCTGAGTTGAGTACTGTTTCCAAAGAATAAATTTAAGACATGTAAAATGCAGACAAGCAGGAGATAAGTTTAATAAAAAACATACACAGGCAAAGAAAAGCATCTCATTGGAAGCTCTTCCAGAAGAACAACGTAGGGAAAAGACAATGATGAAGCCCAAAGTCCCAAAAACAAAGTGGGTAAAAGCCCCCAGCTCTGTCACAAAGGAATGGAAGCATCTCCTTCATACTTCATTTTGCTTTGAGATGATACAGACAGCTAATTGAGAATCTTCTGACTTTGGTCGTTTGCTGGGAACAGCATGACAACATTCCTTTTTGACAGGTTGTGTTGGACAAATTTTCTCATGTTACTGGAAAAGAATAGTATGAATACACGGTCATTTCCACCTAGACCCAGGCTGATTTATGCTACTGTCTTCACAGTCTCAGGTTAAGCATTATACTGGTGCCCGCCAGCAGTGCAATACTTGACTGTCTGACTGTCAGCATTTCCATCATAAATTTCTGTTTTCAGAGGCTTATGACTTCGTCGTAAAATGTCGCTTGGGGGGTGAATCTTGCAAGGTCGTTTTAAGTTACAAAACAGAAAACAAAATAAAAAAGTTAGTGCTTTCTAACTCTTTCTTTGTACTTTATCATATGAAAGGACCTAAAAAATGCTTGCTCCGCTACTCATATGAGTGTGGTACACGTATGCGTGGTATTACTAATGTTAGTATCTCTATTGGTAGGTTATTTAAATAACACTGAATGGTATTTTACTGTGGGTCTATAAAGTAGAATTTTTATTTCATTGATTCAGTGGTATCAGTAAGTCCCTCCCTAAGGTATATCCCAATGCCTCCTTACCCCCTTTTCCATGTCCCAAGGAGCTCAATTAAACTCACACTACCTCAGGCTTGGATTACGAGAATTGCTCAGCTAAATTGCGTGATGGCATCCAACTTTCTTTTTCCTCCTTCTTCACCTTGAAGGCTTCTTATCCATTTTCATCCTACAGAGTCCCATTGGTATTTGTCCCTGAATCCTGTCCCTCTTGTCCCTCTTGGGAGTTTGCTTCTCCCTGGAAGTGCAGCTCCATGCCTGGCAATTTTCTTAGGGATGTACTGAGTCTACCAAAATTTGGTCCAGGTTGATATGCCAGATGGAAATGTGAGGGTCTTGGAGATACATTCTTCTACGGACCTCCCCAGCACCTCACAGTGATGCTGTGAGCCCCTTCCAAGGCAGGGGCTTTCAGTGGAAATTTATCACCACAGGCATTGGAATATTCTACAGAAAACACACAAAGTCTTTGGGGCATTTTGGGGATTTCTAGTTTCATCTGAGGTATCAATTACAAAGCAATTTCCTGGATAAGATGTAGGATGTGACACATCATTATTCTGACTGAAAGTAGGAATGATCCTCATAATATCTAAGTCTGCACTACCATCCCAGATGATGGATTTGTTCAAGCTAAATTTATAGCACCTTTTCAAATGCCTTCAATTAAACCCTTGAATAAGGAAGAACAAAGCATTTCCCCTTTTCAGAAATACAGCCTTAAACTGCCTGGTTGTTCTTTATCCCCCATCGCTGCTGACACTTCTCTGCCTCCAAAGTAGCATCATCACTGATCCTCAGAAATCTTCCTCTAAATATTCCCCCTTTCATTTAGCGAGATGGAGCTGCTTTGGCTCCAATATAATTCTGTTACTTCTTTATCTTCTCCCACCTTAACATCTGGAACCACCCTTTATGGGCCTGTGGAGAGCCAGGTCTTCCAGCAAATAGTTATGTTTTTATAAGTGACAGCACATCTTCAGGATGAAGTTAAATATTCCCCTCCATGCGCTCAGTACCTTTTCCTGTTCAGTAATTCCAGCCTCCCTCAAAGACCTTCTTTCTTACTACCTGCTTTTTACCTAAACCACCACCAGCAACATCGTTAATGTCCTGTTTGCAAAACTCAAAAGAGATAGCTTTAAAACTGAATCTTAAAAAATGCCTTCAAATCCAGTTTCTGTGGCTCTTTTTCCTTTGCATTTTTGAGGATGAAGGACTATGCTTTTGTTCTAAGCTCTGAGGAATCCACTTACACATTTTAAATGAAAGATCAGCTGCTGAACTCATTAGATGACTTCCAGCAATGGGGATTTAAGAGAAACACCTACAGTTTTAAGTCTTGTGATGAAATCCCTATGTGAAGGGAACCACTGCGTCATTCCCTCTTTTGATATCTTAAGACAGACTGAACTCAAAGCTTTTCATCCCTTCCACCTCCTTTTCAAATTCCTTATTTCTAGTAAGTATTTCTTCCCCCACTCTCCTCCTCCTAATTTCTCTCTCTGCTACATGATAGGCTATGTTTAGTCCCACCTTCTGCCTGCCTTTGTCAGCAGAAACCCACACTGTAGCATGAGCCCTGGAGAATGCTAGGTCCCACAGAGAGCCTGGACCCAAGTAGCACGGCTGTAAAGTACAAAGCATGGGCCAGAGTGACAGAGACAGGTGTCTAGAGGTTCTGGCAATTCCCTTTCAACTGGATGAACTTCTGTGGAGCCACAATCGGAGTCTAATGCTTCCTTTCTCTGGCCCCTTGCTCAAGACTGTCCTCCCCAGAATCTCTCCTGGAGCATACCTAGGCATGGTTGGGTCCAAACCACAGCAAAATGCTCTAGAAAGTTTCAGGAAAATCTGTCCAGTTGCTTTTGAGGGATGCAAAAGAGAGGAAATACAATCACAGATTAAAAAGGGGAGCTAGTTTTGAACGTGCATACTTTAAAGGAGGCTGAACTCTCATGTGGCCAGACATTACTCAGATGATTTTCATCCAAGAACATTTGAAGTTACCTGGCTTATAAATGATTAAGTAGCCACCTGCAGTACTATTAAACTACTAATCATACCCATTTAGGAGAAAAATCTGACAATAGCTGTCTACGGTAAGTCTTTACATCCGATTGCTTTCTGAATACACTTATTTTGAGATTGACTATTCAGATAATTGGGCAGAATCAAAATGTAATGTTTAATCATCATAGCACTTAATTAATAACTTTGAAACACCAAATCTCAAAATTGCTGGATGCTGCGTCATTTTAGAGTGTGCAAAGTTAACTTTTTCTCCTGTGCTTCTGTGGCTCAGTTAAGAGCTGTGATAAGCAGCATGGCACAATCCACAAGCAGGCAAGATATACTGTGACAAAAGGCCAGGTCAAAAGGTAGCTGATAATAGCCAGGATCACCACACGGTTGCTGATCTGAACTTCTAAAACCTTATCTGGACTGAAATACAGCTACCGTCTCCTACTTGTATTGTATTTATACCCACTCAGCATGTGCCCACACTGTAGATACACTAGAACAAAACCTTCATGACTACAAGCAAAACTAAACAGATTAATCTATTTGGATTGAGGCAGACGAAAAAGATACCAAATAGCACTGTATTACAAAAAGGTCAGGTGGCCAAGTAATTAAATCTTGTATTGATAAATCTGCAGAGACAAGAGTCAGCATTCAACCACAGTTCTGAATTAACTCTGGCCTCGTTCAAGTCAATGGGAGACCTGCTGTATACATTGATGGAGCAAAGGTTTTACCCTTCTGTTATTTGCATGGGGAATTACACAACCTTCATCTTAGATCACTAAAGGTTTCTTGAAATTTGTTACATGTTCCTACTTCCACACACAAAGTAAATCTTTTAAAATGCGAGTTTATCCGTGAGTTACACTAATCTATATCTAGTGAGCTAGAAAACATCATGTTATTATCTGCAAGAATGCATAAGGAACAGTGTGTCATCTTTCAGCATAAATGTTTTGCCTTTTCCCATTTGAATTCAGACAATATTATCTTAATATTCTTCATACATGATGATCTTTCACATCAAGTACAAAGATAACACTATAATGTCACTTATCTTGTAAGCTATCTTTTTATCATACAGTACCTCATTTCAGTCAGTAGTGTTATGACACTAACAGAAGTGCCACGATACAGCAAGACATGGCACATTTCAAAGAAATTCTCAAGATGACTACGTCATTTTGCCTTCTCTGCAAAGCACAATGTTATGAATATTCTGCAGAAACAACGATTTGGGACTTTTCCTTTTCTTTTGAAGCAGAAAACTGAATTAAAGCACAACTGCAAATTTCTCTACTTACTTGCTTTTTCAATATCTTTCTATACATAGCTCTCTATTCCTTGCCTTTTCGAAAGAAAACTATTTGATTTAAGAAGGTTTCAAGCTGAAGAGAATCTATGTAAATATTCCCTGAGAGTAAACATGGAAACCTGTCTATCTGTACTGACAATGAAGTACATGGTAATAATATGTTGTTCATTCTGTCTAAAATATCTAACTACTCTGACAGGGTTTATTATATGCAAATATTTCTTCTTAAACTCTTCTCACAGGCTTGAGTTCCCTGCAGCTTTCAAGGAAGCCATGTTTCTTCAGTTATAGTTCCTCCCCTTTGCTCTTCCAACTGATAAATTTAGTTTTTCCTGGTCTTCATGAAGTGCATGTTTCTCACTGTAGGACATTTATTATTATACGTGCTTAATAATTCATGGATAGATCACTATTGCAAGCTATTTTTATTTACATATACATACATGTAATGAACTATATTTAGAGCGATGAAATGAACATCCTTCTGCACTGGTATTCTTCAGCTTGGTGGAAAGAACAGACACACGATCTGATAAAGGTGCTGCTCTGCATTTTCCATAGCTATGAGGCTTCACAGTTATGAAATAGTATTTGCAGAGGACCAAAGATGAAAAACGTGCATGAATCAAAAAAGTGTAAAGTTTCACCTGGCAAAGCCGACTCCTCTGCTGACTCCATTAGCATCTCTTAATATTCTGGTGGAAATGACATGTCCAAAGGGTTTCAGCATATTCTCCAGTTCCTGCTCATCCATGGAAACGGGTAAATTTGAGATGTATAGATTTGTGGGATCTTGCTCTTGTTGCTATGACAAAATAAGAGAAATATCCTCCGTTAGGCTGAGCACAATGGAATAGCTTATGGCTCATACAATGAGGCCTATGCGGAACAAGACCAAGCCAAGAATTTATAGTTGTATTAGAAGCAAAGCTGGGCAATCTGTTCATGACAACAACATATTTGCCAAATTTCTGCAAGCTTTCATGCATGTGCTTAATTCTGTATGTGACTGCTCTTACTGAACACAGTGGTGCTACTCATCTATAGAAAATTACTCTCATGCACAAGTATTCTCGTGTTTGTGTCCTGATTTAGCAAACAGATTGTGAAGAAAACATGATTTCCACAAATGTGCTCACTGGTAACATAAAGAAAGCAAGAAAACTCAACACATGTTTTAAGCAGATGTTCTTTCCAGCCTGCAGACTTCCCATTCAACCTGTTCATCATGAGCAAGCTTCACTGAAAACACACAACACTTTCCATAGTACTTTTCCTGGTTTTTTTTTCCCCCCATTGGGAATGTCTTGGTTGATAATGTGCAACAAGACCTAACTGGGCAGGGAGGGGAGTTTTGCAGTTCAGTCTAAGGTCCTGCTGAGATAGGTCACATGTTTATTCTCAGACTGAATTGAAATATCTTATAAAATATAGCCTTTAATATAAATAATTGAGAAAACAAATTTGAAAACATCTTTGTCATTCTAGTTTGGATTTTTAGGCTAAACTTTCAATTTTTGCAATCATTCCAACTTCTGTTCTTGCTTGCCGAGCTACTGCAAAGAAACATGAAAGAGGCATAAATGCCATATGTCAGATGAATGTATTAAAGCAGTAAATGAAAACCTTGTCTAGAGACAACCAGGTCTTGATTACATTAAATCAATTTAGTTAAGCCCTTGCAAATTTTCATGGCTCTGTTTCAATTTTCACTGATACAAGCTTTACATAGTATCTGATCACCTGTCAGTCCAAGCCTGATTGGGATCAGACATGACTACATAATTTTACCTAATGCTTAATAACCAAAACCACAAAATACAGTCTTCAAGCTGCGCAGTAAGCCAGACAATACCTTACCCGTCCAAGTCTTCTGAGACAGGTTTTTGGATTCTTTTTCATTACACATTTTAATGGGTAGAATTAATTTTTGTTTGTTCAACACAGAGTTACAACAATATAGCCTTTTTTTTTTTTGCTATGAGGTGTCCTAAAACCAGATTAATAATCTTGCAGCAGCACCACAATTTTACACTGAAGAAATTACACAAAGTCCTGCAGCCATCTGCCCTGGTTTAACTAAAGCAAATTACAGTCCATTAAAATCAGTGCAGATGTGTCTTGTCAAACACAAAGAATCATACATTCTGTTTCTATGTATGAAGATGGAGCAGAACCAAGATGTCTGCTCCATCACTGCCTTGCATATTCAAGGCTTTGAAAATGGAAGGGGAAATCATTTCAAGCTGTGATTCACGCGCCCCGTCTTTGCAACGATAAGAATGACTAAGCGAAGTCTAGCATGGCTAAATACCAGAATCAGAAGCCAAAGAAAGCTTTCAGCTTCCCTTATCCCAGGCTCAAGGGAAATTTTAGCCCCTTTGGATGAGAAGAAGAGCTGCAAATGGATAGCCCAAAGGGTCAGAAATCAGGAGGTGTGTAATACTGTTTTACTGCATAATTTGGATTCTGACCTAACAACTGCGAGCACTTGCCTTTGGACATACTGCTTAATGCTCATTGCATTCTAGCTTTGCATCTCTAGACTCATTACCCCACGAAACACCACATTACTATGCAGGTCGAATTCTCCACTATTTTACAAAAGAGAAGTAAAAGAACAAAGTGTGCACATTTTCAAGCTGCTCTCCATAAAAATATACCCAGTTACTACCACACCTTACAGTAAGGGGCAGAAGAGAGGAAAGCCACATACACACACGAACTGCAAACTTACTGCAAATTGAACTGAAGTTACAAGCTCCAGAACTAGAAAAACATTATTTCCCTTTCCAGTCATCTTTCCCTGCAGCCATCTTCCTTTCTCTCATGTCAATTTACATTCATACAGCTCCGAAAGCTAGTTCCTCTCCAATAACCAAAAGATATTAGTGAGGGGTCAAAACTGGTACAGTATCGACAATGCGAGGAAAATCATGCAAACAGTCCTGGAGGGAAGGTAGGCAAGAAAAGAGAGGAATATGAGCTTCAGATCACACTTCTAGCTTTGGGAAAAACTAACAAACAAAAACCAGAAACATTTTCTTTCTCCCCCCTTTTTTTTTTCCCCACATTGTTCCCCTTTTCTGTGTGCAAACTATTTAAGTTTCATTGCTTGTTAATTCCCTCCCCCCTTCCATACATGCCACAGAAAAAAGGAAAGATAGAGGCATTAGGAAGCATATTCATGGTTTCAGAGGCATTAGGAAGCATCTTCATGGTTTCCAAGTACTTTGAAAATGTGAGCAACAGAGGCAGTTAAAGCAGAGGCATTATAGAAGCAAGTGGAAAGGTTTGCAATTCCAAATAATCACATTTTTATGCAAACCTCTACCCATTGATTGGCTAGGGGCTTCGATTCATCAACCAATCAGTGCTCAGTGATGGACATCCCTTGTCAATATTTAGAAAGAATATGCAGATGACAGCGCCATAACCAAAGGAAACACTAATATGAAGGAAGCAGAGTTATGCATCAGTAACCACACAAGAGCCATTGTTGTCACTAAAGCAAGTCAGTCTCACAGAATATTAAAATGAGAACTTTTCTTTTGACTACTCAGTTTGCAAGCTGGGGCAAGCAAATAAAATAAATTAGAACTGCTGTCAATGTGTCTCACTTCTGGAGCAGGAGCACATGAGCCTTTTAACTGTGTTAGAGATTAAATGCCATTGTTTTAAACATCTGTGGAAAGTTTAGCTACACTCTGAGGATGAATGAAAGACTAGCAGGCCATAGTAATTCTCTCACAAGGATTTACCCAGCCTATCAACATGATAAACAAGAGCTGCAAGCAGAAAGAGACAGATGAGGCCACTCACGCTACCTCCACAGCACAACAGTGTTTTCTAAGAAAGGAAAAACCCACAATATTTTTCTTTACTATACAAATATAACACTTAGAGAAATACCCCTTTCCTTTACAGAGAAATATCACCCCACAGAAGCCATATCTCACACACAAACTGAAAACAAGATGAAATGCCTTTCCCAGCGATGAAGCCTGGAGCTCAGCAGGCTGTGCAGGAGCAATGAGGAGCTTGGCTGTCCTTGCACCAAGCAGCCAGACCCCACAGCCACCTACCCTCACAAGCCCCAGTTTCTCAGGCTTAGCTCCCCCCTCCCAGCCTCTGGCACCGGGTCTCCTTGTGATCTTTTTCAGTTACACAGAGATGCCCTCTGCAGCGTGGAAGTGCTGACACATGCTCATTGTTTTACCTGACCATTCTCATCCCAGATTCCCCAAGCTCCTGTGTGAGATAGTCGCTTCCCTGGCCCAGCATAACTGCTGAGCTTTTCAGTGTGAAAGGCGGGTGTCCTCCTATTCAGAATGTGCCTATTTCTTGTCAAGATGAGCCTAATCAGAACCATAAATCCAAGCACCCCATGAACTCCTAGGCTTTCGAAATTCTAACTAGTTGATAACCAGGTTTCTGCCGTCAGTGAAGGAAACATCCCAAGGTTGCAGGACTGGGTGGCAATGGTGGTGTCTGAATCCACACAGTGTAGCCCAGGCTCCCTCTGCCTCATGTAATACTTTGTTTGGCTTTTCAGTAGGCATTAAAAAATGCTGCTTTCCACCTTGGGGTGTTAAAATCCTATTTATTATCGTGTCTGGTCCCAAACAGGACTGAGTGGCCAGTCAGTGAGAAAGCTGAAAGTCATTCATGTGATATGGTCATCTCACAACTGCATTTTCCTTTTATGCCCCCAATATTTGGGACAGGAACAGAAGGGGAGGGGAGGCAGAAAACCAAACACTCCCCAGAAACACCTCCAACATCACCATGTCTCGGACGCCCTGCAGCTGCTGGCTTAGAGCCCCCACAGCAGGGCCACCAGCCAAGCAAAACCCCCACTGCTGCCTGGGCTTTGTGATGCCTGTCCTGCTTCCCCACTCCACACCACAACAGGGACACCAGGCTAACCCCACACCACACCACACCACAGCCAGCCTGCTCCTGGCTGTCCTCACTGAGGTTCATTTTATCCATGATCTCCCATTTGACTGCCCAAGGAGGGTCACATTTCCCAAGTGCAGCTTGCACTTGCACTGCAGCCCCAGAAAACCGGGGGTGAAGTCATGCAGTCAGGCCCAACTCTCTGAAACCCTGACATAGCCTCACACCCTAGTCTGAACTCATTCTGGGGTCCTGGTGTGTGCCAGGCTGAGTGGATACATGGAGTGCCACAGAAAAGGCCAACAACAGACACTTTAGACCTGTGCAGGGCTTTTTGTAACTGCTTGTGCTCCCACCCCTGCCTGTTTCACATTGCTGTAGCCCAAATACCTGAGCTGTTCTGGCCCGTGGGCTCCAGAGGCATTAGCTGCATGTATACGTTGTAGTCAGGCCATTCTGGCTGGGGGGCAATAGACAGTCCAAAACTGGTCAAAATCACAGGTAGAAAGGCTTAAACTTTTGAATATTGCTGACTAACAGTAGGTCAAACCCAAGTTTTCCATTAGTTTAGAGCACTTCCAGCATTCAGCAGCAGGCATCCTGCTGCAAGGCTCTGGAGTTCAGCACTCGGGAGCAGTTGTACCGGGAAACAGCCAGAGATGTTGTCATTGCCTCTTAGCAAGAACTGAGCCAGTCACTCAGCTCCCAAGGCCTGTGCCAAGAGGCAAAAGAAGTGTATAATGCGAGGATTTGAAACGCACTACACCAACAGCATCTGAAATGGATAAAACCCAGCAGAGGGTGTGCTGCAACTCAAAGTCTGCTGTTTGCTATGCTGGACCCTCCCAAGCACTTTTGAAAGAAAGGACAAGCTCAGATGGAATTTTCCCTCCCATCCTGAGATAATCTTTGGAAGCAACACATGAAAAGCTGAAAGAACAATTCCTGTTTTTTCTTTACGTAGTACATTTAGTAATGCATTCTTTAAAGACACGTGCAGGGAGGGGCAGGCAGTTTTTGGCTATGATATTTTTCCAAAAAACTCTGTAGTCTCAGTAGGGCTGGACCAAGTGTGTTTGGTTTATGTGGGAACCCTATGTACCAATTCTTTTTATTCAACCTAAATTATTTCTCCTTAGAGATGCCTGCTCTGGGAAGCTACGTGCTGATCATTAGTTCAAACGATTCCTTTTTCCATCTTCCAAACTTACTCCGGGAATATAACTTTGTATGTGGATCAATATGAGATTCTGAAGTCCTCTTTTTAAAGATATAATCAATATTTGTATTAATAGATCATATGCTTGTCCTTAATAAATTGAGACTTGATCATACTAACATTGACACAGGTCAATATTACAGCTCACCTTTAAAAGCATGGTCCTGCCTTTATGAACATTTTAGACCTACGTTCAAATCACCCCCAATTAGTACTTTCCCCAAAGTAGTTCATCTCTGCCTAATGGCCACTGCCCAGATCTTCAGGCTATGTAACTTATCTCCTTTAAAGATCATGGTTGAACTTCTGTCTCCCCTCAACATAAAAATACTTAGGCTTTTTATGGAAAAAGCCATTTATGTGGAAGCAGTTATATGAAACCAGATCATATACATGGAAACATTTCTATGCCGTTTCAGAAATTTTCCAGTGTTCACTCAGTGTTTTGAAAACTGTAGTTGTACAGTAACATCAGTCTCATCTTCAGTTTATTAGATGATTTCTAAACTGGATTTGATACAAGCCACTGAGCTTAAATGAAATTTAGAGGAAGCATGTAATACTTTCTCTCAGCAGATTCACATTCAATATCTCTTCTTGTTGTTTTATTATTTACTTTTATAGTACTGTAGATCATGAGAACTTTCCAGGATATCTGAAATAGACATTAATTTGAAAGTTGATTTGATATGCATTTGATCGGATTCACACACCAAAAATCTGAATTAAAAGACTTTTTCCCCAGTTTTCTATTGCTTCTCCATTTATTCCTGCT
>NW_009931441.1:76712-83749 GCF_000696875.1 Nestor notabilis | reverse complement strand
TGCTGCTTTTTCACATTAATGTGGCATATTTTTGCACATATGTAAAAGACGCTTGATTTTCAAACAGAATAAGCTACTGAATTTATAATTCAGGTGTTTAACTTCAGATCTAATGCTTGATATCTGCAAGTAACATTTGGAGAGGTCCTCTCTTCACTGACCTACCCAAGCGTGGCTGGATGCTCCTAACTTCATATATAGGATGAATAGGGGCTGGTGGTGCAAAAGTTAAAAGAAAGTCACCCCAAACTCCACCACCTCCCAGTATTAGAGAAGTGATGGCAGGAAACCCTTTTCCTCCTTCTCGGTGGGAGTGGGAGGGAAGAGTTCTGTGCAGTGGCTGGGGACTGGGATCTTGCCTCCGTACGTCTGTGTGGTGCCTTTCAAATCAATGGAGATACACCGACTTGAATTCAACAACAGAAACCCTGTCTTCAAAGATTTTTCACATTATTGTTTCTTTTATAAAAAGAAGGAACAAACAAATTAACAAATGCACATGAAACACTTGCTATAGCAATGGTCCAGACTATACAGCCTTTCAGAATTGTTAATGACAAATTTTGAGCCATCACTGCAGTAACATGAAGTGAACAGAACGAATTGAGTGTAGCTGCCAGGGTTCCCTTTGACTTTTTACTTCCCTTTGTGTGGGTGCATTTTTAGCAGTGTAGACAGCTAAATCAATGGCCAGTTAACTACTGATCCCTGGCTGGCTTCACTCTTCTGTTGAGCAGCACACCAAAAGGCTTACAAGACTGTACAGAAAGCCTAAACTTTACATGGATTTTATTAGTGCACTGAGCACCAATAATGCAACAGATACAGTAGAAGGAAACTGGTAAAAGTGATGCTGGCTGCTTTGTCAAGAGTCCTTCCAAAGTTCTTCCACAGAATTATAAAATTGTGTAGGTTGGAAAAGACCTTTAAGATCATTAAGTCCAACCATTAACCTAGCACTGTGAAGTTCACCATTAAACCATGTCATCTTTTAAATACATCCAGGGATGGTGACTCAACACTTCCCTGGGAAGCTTGTTCCAGTGCTTGACAACCCTTTTGATGAAGAAAATTTTCCTAATATCCAGTCTAAACTTCCCCAGTGCAACTTAAGGCCATTTCCTCTTGTTCTACTGTTTGTTACATGGGAGAAGAGACCAACACCCACCTCACTACAACCTCCTTTTGGGTAGTTGTAGAGAGCCATAAGGTCTCCCCTGAGCCTTCTTTTCTTCAGGCTAAAAAACCCCACTTCCCCCAGCCGCTCTTCAAAAGGCTTGTGCTCAAGACCCTTCACCAGCTTTGTTGCTTTGGCATGCTTAAAGTACCTCTATGTCTTGTGAGGGTCCCAGAACTGAACACAGGATTCGAGGTGCAGCCTCAGCAGTGCCCAGTACAGGGGATGATCACTGCCCTGGTTCCTGCTGGCCACACTATTGCTGATACAAGCCAGGATGCTATTTGCTGTCTTGGCTGCCTGGGCACAAGCTGGATCATGGTCAGCTGTGTCAATCAGCACCCCCAGGACTTTTTCCACTGAGTAGCTTTCCAGCCACTCTTCCGCAAGCCTGGAGTGTTGCAGGGGGTTGTTATCCAAGTGCAGAACCTGGCACTTAGAATCTTTGAACCTCATACCATTGGCCTTGGCCCAACAATTGAGCCTGTCCAGATCCTTCTGCAGAGCCTCCCTATCCTTCAGCAGATCAACACTCCCACCCAACTTGGTGTCCACTGGTAAAGATATTAACCAGAACTGGCCCCAGTACTGAGCCTTGGGGACAAGCCACCAACTGGGTTGAACTCCATTCATTACCACTCCTCGGGCCTGGACATCCAGCCAGTTATTTACCCAGCAAAAAGTATGCCCATACAGAAACAGCCAGTTTCTCCAGGAGAATGCTGTGGGAAACAGTGTCAAAGGCTGCCACCCCCAGGCTTATCTCTAGCAAGCATGATTTTATCCCTTTCCTCCAACTTTTTTGCAGCAGGCACTGCCAGAGGCACCACCTATCTCCTCAACTGACAGGTTTTCAGAAAAAACACTGAAGAGCAGAGGGCACTGGGATATTCAAAGAAGCTTATTTTGCCTTAGGTACCTTCAAAAGAATTTTGGTGATGTTTGATGGCCTTCCAAAGGTTCCAATATGTAAGGATCTAACATCCTGAGATGTTAAGTCTCTTTCACCCTGATACATCTACTTCATGGCAGTCACTGCGCCTTTTTAGACCAATTGCTGACTACATGTTTCATAAAGTATCTTTCTTCCATTCCCAATCCTACTCAACTTTGCACAATAGTTTAAAATTTATTAGCAGTGAGCTTTTTTTTTTGCACAGCACTGCAGGATATTCGGCCTCAGCATAATTATGCAACTATTGTACAGAAATGATTAAGCCCAATCCATCAAACATTACAAATCTAGCTTAAACTAATCCTGCAGCATGCATTTTCTGTGTCGGCTTCATTGTCAACAAGTCATGTCAAAAGCCTGTTAGCAATGACATGGACACTTTCTGAAAAGATACAGTGGTTCTGCACACGAACACAGAAAACATAAGTGCTATTCTGAAGAAAAGCATTTCCCAATTATTCTAACAAGTATTTTATTGTTATTTGCATAAGTAAATTTAAGCACTTCTGAGCATTATAAGGACCTAAGAATAAAACTCCTGACAGTAGAAATCCTTCGCTTGGGACCACCTAGTCAGGAATGAGATGTGACTCAGGCACCCAACCTTACTGTGCCATCTCTGAAGCTCTCTTTGTAGCTACTTCTTAAAGAAGGCATAGGCTAAATTTTGCTCTACTGAGTTTTGTCAAAAAATTGCAAAAAAGCAAATTCCTAAAAACCATGATCTATGAAGAGAAAAAGAACAAAAGTATCGTAGCAAATTATTTCTCACAAATACCTGTATCAGCTCCATAGTAGAGTACTATTTATAAGTACTGTTTTAATTAAAACCATGTAGTTTAAAAAGAGTTCACAGTTTATATATGCCTGAGAGTTCTTCTTACTGTGCAAACTATAAGAGTGCTGTGCCGTGCTGTGTAAGTTGGACTCAGCTTTCTTTTAATTAAGTTTGTTCATGGACAACACAGCATTTGCTAAAGCTAAATATTGCTGGAACCGAACTGTTACTGGTCTGTTCAGCACAGAGGTGCTGCAGAACCTTCCACCATGCCTTTCATCTGCCTATGGTGATTTGATTTGCCCTTCATCTTGTGTGGCAAATACGGATTTGAGTCACTATGGTCACTGCTTCAGAGCATTGCATAAGGTACATGGTGCATCCTTTTATGCCCACCAAATGCAATCATAACCAGAACTATCAGACTGACATAAATCCCTGGTTTTCATACTTCTGTCATTACAAAGTGAGATTTTTTAGAATTCCTTACTTCTTAGTTTTCCTAGAAATAAATTTCCACAATTTTCACCTTGCACAGTGCACTGCAGCCAAAACAGGCAGCTCGACCTTGGCAAAAATCACTGTGCCATTCCAGCTCTGAAGGTGTTCAGTTGTCTCTGTATTCTCTTTCACACTTGTTTTAACAACCGATTTGCTGTTAAGTAAGAATCAATTAATTACCTCAGATTATCTGAAGTCTGTCTATAGCAGTTTCTGAAAATGCTACATAGTCTCCTAGCAGTGAACCCTAAATGAGAAACTCACTGATGGCCCCAGGAAGGAAAAGTGTGATTTGCCTGATGACCAGAAGTCTAAATTGAACACCTCATTTATTTTGAGCTGTCGCTGTGTTGTAGTGACACTGTCCTATTGCACGTTAAACAATGTTGCATCAAGTATGTTTATTTGCTTTATGCTATACTGCATTGATGACAAGCTGATTGATGAGTATTTTCCAGGACTTACTGATATTTAACCAGGAGTCAAGTCCTTTGCCCCTGCACAGAGTCAGCAAATCTTGTGATTTAACTCCTACTATTTGCATTCTCACTGAATTGTGTTTTACATGGTGCTGTCCCAGAGAAAGCATGCATTTCTACATGTGCATGTATATACTTACACATACAGAGAAAGGTCACAAAAGGTTGTTTCCTTTACAGAGGACATAGCATGAAATCACACAACAATATAAACTTTCCATTATCAATAATGAAGAAAACTAATCCGAGCTAAGATGCTGTATGCACTAAATCAATACAAATAAATAGCTTAACCTAAAGTGCTTTATAAAAAAAATTAGATCTTAGAAACATACACTAAAAATATCCCATTATCTTGGTTTCTTGTGATTACCTGGCATTTCAAAAACCATGATACACACGAATAGTAAGTACCGAGTAGTACTTACTTCAGTTCTTTAAACTAGATCTGCAGTGCCAGTGACACCGATTAGTTGAAATACAATTTTTTTAATACGTAAAATGTTCAGTGCGAACATGCCCAATTGTAATAATATCTAAACCAGAAAATTACAATTATTTTTGCTCTACTTAAAATCATAATACTCCCAAACACCTGACAGAAACACAAAGAGTTTCAAGGTGGAACTCAGTCTTCCGGATATAAAAATCTTTCAAGAATTCTACAGATCTCCTTTATAGAAGCTGGGACCTGGAAAGTTATGATAACAGACCCTGAAAAGCTGCATTTGTGTACAAAGCACTGGAGATTCTAGAGTAAATTGTTAAAATCATGGCAGAATTTCTACATCTCACTTTTTCAGTCTACAGTCATCAAGGTGGCAACTCAAGCCATGGTCTGGTGACTCCTGGAGCTGACTGGGCTGTGCTACTTTACCTCAAAGTTACAAGCAGAACGTCTCTGTTCTCATGACAGTAACACTGGACCAAAAGGATTACAAATGGTAGTGGAAATAAATGGTTTTCTCTCTAATGTACCTCAGGACAGAATAATACCACTCAGTCAGTGCAGACAGAATCTGGCATTGTAGAGGACAAACTTGGATTCCTCAGAGCATTTTGATCAACCTATACCTTGTGGAGACTGTGCCACATGTTAGAGAAGAGGTTCCATGCTGCTCCTCAGGCCCAGAAAATGAAGTGATAAGATTTTCTAAATGACAGGAATGTGGCAAGGGGAAGGGCTTTGCTGTCTGATTTTCCAGCGGCCATAGGATGTGTTAATGAAGCAGCAGAGGCACAGATTACAGATGTTGCGCATGTGTAACCCATATTTGGCCAGGGTGGTGTTAGGATTTTCTATTCACTGTTTCCAGTACCTGTCCTCCCTAAGGACAGTGTATTTGCTCTGTCATGGCCTGATCCTTCTCTAACTGAATTCTACAGTGAAATTTTCATCATTCTTACTTGGCAGTACCAGGATCTGTGCTTGGAAAATATTTGCAGAACTATATTCAGATTTATAAAGGTGCAAAAACCCAAGAGGATGCATCTTTTCTAATGATTTTTGTGCATTTATTGTTTGCCTTTAATATTTCCTTTCAAAGCTGCCAGCAAAATGAAGACAGCATAGATTTGAAAGCACACAGGGTTAAATTATTATCAATATGGCATCTCTCTGTAGATCAATAGCAACTTATGCATTTCTCTTCAGAAGCTTCTCTAGGATGGGGCTAACTCAGGAAATTCAGAATTCTTCATGTAAAATTCAAAGCCTTAACATTTAACTGTCTACACTTGCAGTGGAAAAAGACTGTAGGTATTAATGGTAGTAAATTATCAGCACTGGGAAAGCATTAGAAGCTTTAAGAGGACTTTTTGGGACAGTAAAATGCTTTTTAATATTTGACCTATTGACCCACAGGCGAATTCAAGCAGCACACAGATCCCATGTGATTGCTTGTGAAGAAAATGGAACGCTTTCTGTTGTCATGTTTTGTGTTACTTCCTATAAACCATAAATGAAGTCAGAACTTTCTTGTCTGGGAATTCCTGTTGGGATAAAGATTGAGGTCTACTTAGCCTGAGTCCACACAAACTGCTAGAGAACAGTTATTCATCTTGATGTACATGCCAGAAATGGAAACTACTAGTCCTTGAGGATGCATCAATTTTCAGGGAGTCTGGATTCTTTTAACTACTACAGAAACTTAAGAAAAAATCTACATAGATACTGCTTAAACAGGAAAACAAAATCTACCATAAAACATAACCTTGACAGTTTTATTTTGAGAAATCTGTATTTAACACAGACAAAAATACTGTTCCCATTTCAGATCAAGCACAACTCACAAAACACGCACTGCAGAAATACTTATACTTTTCTTAAATGCATCAGATATAAAAAGACAACCAAGCCGTGCTTCAAATGTGACAAGGGATGGTTTTCGCTCAGAAGCACGACAGACACAGCAATAGCACATTTTCCCTGTGTGTGGAATTCCCAGTGTTGAGTCAGCAAGTCCCAGTGGAGGGTTAGCAAAAAGACCTTGAAATATTTAATTTCCACATTCACAGATTAAAATGAAGAAATACTACTAGTAAGTGAAGAAACCAAAACGTTGCTTTACTTTAAAAAAATCATTAAAATAGAACAAAAAGGCAGGGTTGAATTCTGTGATTATCACTGCTGAATCCCTTTGCACAGAAGCAGCTGAGCCCTCTGTGCTCTCCTCAGTGCCTATCAGAGCAAGTCTTTGTATGATGACATTGCCCTGGTAAATGAAGTTGAGACTGGGGGCCAATGTCAGGGAAACAATGACAAAGGGTTAATGATGGGCCAAATCAAGCAGGCATGGTGCCATGCTGTCCAGGCTGCAGTCTCAGCAGTGCTAACAACTGTCCCACCATGTTTTGCTGACAGAGAAGTCCGCTGCCCCACAGCTGCAGTCAATGTTAAAAAGCAGAGCATAGCCAGCAGGTAGCTTGAAGGGATGACTGGGGGGTGTGAGACTACCTCGCTCTCTGCTCTGGCCTTAGCTAACCTGGGGCTGTGACCCATTTCACAGGAGTAGCAGAGGTTAACATTCATGAACAAGAAAAGTGTAGCAGTGACACGAGGCAAACCAATAACCCATGGTGGCTACTGGACAAGTTGTCTAAGAGGAGACACCACACCAGTCTCCATCTGGACAACACAGGGAAGAG
>NW_009931441.1:37932-76681 GCF_000696875.1 Nestor notabilis | reverse complement strand
TCTGCCATCCATTCCTGCTTGGGAAAGGGAAATGAGCAACGTGTCAGAGCTTCCCTTTCCTGATACAAAAACCCCAGCACCACTGGGGAGGAAAGCATTATGTAGAGTTATATCATTTTTATAGGCAGCAAATAGGGATCGCAGTGGCACAATGCATTAACTAGAGGTTTGGGGAAAGCCAGGGGAGAGTAGTAGACACTCCTACAACTGTACAATATTGGGGGAAAAAAATCAAGGACAGAGAGAGCAGTAAGAGAAATATTGTTCTTCTCTTGCCAGTTAATGAAAGCAGAGAAGAGAGGGAATTTTACTGTGCTTTTCCATCTACAAAGAACATAGCCTCTGCACAAAAGGTGGGGCACTGAACCAGAAAGGAATCTATGAACTGTC
The DNA here is from genome assembly GCF_000696875.1 of Nestor notabilis. Lineage (NCBI taxonomy): Eukaryota > Metazoa > Chordata > Aves > Psittaciformes > Psittacidae > Nestor > Nestor notabilis. The sequence goes on along the minus strand of NW_009931441.1, from coordinate 76,291 downwards.
TTACTTCCCAAAACCAAGGAAAGCATGAGTTCTTCATGAGAGTTTTCCTTTAAACCTTTCATTAGCTCCTTTCGCCTTTCATATCACCTAGAAGAGTGCAGTTTTCTGAGCAGTGAATGCTGACACAAGTTTTCCAAGCCAATGAATGTTTCCAGTTGCATATTCACATAGAAAAGAGAAAGTCAACAATTTTCTGCAGAAAGAAGCAGAAAACCACTCCAAAATTAGAATAGGTATAGTAAGGAGGACAATGTGGCCAGTTCTATCTGTCTATTAAGGATCAAGACAGACCTGTAAAACAAATTTTGTTGAGCCCTAAGGAACCATAACCTGGTCCTGCTGTGGCAAGAAAAAAGAATTTCCCTCTGCTCAAAAAACAGATGTGAAAGGGCACATGCTGTTCTTGTGGCAGAAATGAAGAGCTTTGAGAAGACCACTAAGCAAAGATGTCTGGCATTTGAAATGAAATAATGGACACCATTGTCTGCAGTCAGCTGGTGAGAACTGGGGTGGCTGGGCAGGAGCTTTCCACAGGGCAGCGAGGACACATCAGAGGCATTGCTGCGTGAAGGTTGCCTACCTGCAAAAGATCATGCAGTTCACCTCCTTTGTTACCAAAGACTAGGAGGTAAACTGTACAGGAGTGGCACAAGATGATGTATGAGAACAGTATAGTAGAGATTCTACAAGTTGAAATTCAAGACAGAGCACAAAGCTTGAACCCGAGTACACGTGACCACTCCCTGTGAAGAGGAGGAAAGGTAGAAGAAAGGGCTCCAAAGCCCTGTACTGTCTTTCCTTCTGTTTCCAGAAATCTGGACTTGGCCACCCTGCCTAGCACAACTGGCTGTGACTGTTTGTGTGTCAACAGTTTGCTGTGTGGTACTAGGCTGGCCTGTGAGAAGATGCCCCAGCATTCCAATTCAAGCTCTTCAGAGCTCATGCTTATCTGTTCTCACTATGTCTATACAGTATTTCAGCTGTGGTTAATGTATATATATGTATGTCTTTGTGCCTGTGTGTCTGCATATGCATGGGAATGATGTGTTTAAGTACATATGTAACAACAAAATATATTATACACATAAAAGTGCATTCCAGTTTAAGCATGCTTTCAATTTTGAAGATCTGGGTAAACAGATGTCTATGTTTAAAGATACATAAGACTACACACAGATTTCCAAAAAAGGAGGCACATTTGCAGTTGTGCATACGTATTGTATACACTGTGTATATAAAGGAGGTAACCCCATAGCCACTTCATGTGCTTAGCTGGTGATATGCTTGTGTGTGATTAAACATATCTGCATGTAATAGTATTTTACATTTATTTGTATACATGTATAAACTGTTCATATAAAAACTGATGACTGTATCAATGCAATAAGTGAAGGTTGTTACTATCCTCTTTCTCTCTTATAAATCATAAGCAACTCTAACAACTTACTGCAGTAATAAAACTGAGACAAGATACACAGGCATTCCTTGAGTTCCAGACTGGAAAGGAATTACAAAGAAGGCATTTTGGACATAGCTGATGGCTGGGAATTAAAGACAAAGGAGAATCTGCAGTGGGGTGCACTGGACCTGGCTCACGTTGGTCCTTAAGTGATCTGAGTAATTTTGCTCCTGCTTTAAAATATTATTTTATAAGTAAAAAGCAATGTTAAAGAAAAGAACTTGAATTTCTGAGCATTTCTCGATTACCTAGCCTGGGTGTTGTATTTGCAACTTGTTTTCAAACCAGTTTTAGTGAAAAGAAGTGCTGAAGGCTTACAAGCCAAACATTTTAACCTCTCAGTTAATATTGCACCACTAGGGCAAAGAACTAGAGAGCATCACTTTATCATGTAAATTAGGAGTGTTTTATCAGAGGTACACTCCTTATGCCAGTGCTTATCCTTGCTGATACAGATACCAGCAGTTGATGACATAAGCAGAAAATCACCTGGTACTCAGGAAACAAGTCAACCATTTCTTGAGGAGGTAAAATGCAATTGTTCCTAAAGGAGGTAGGACTGAAAGGTACCAATGTGCAACACCTTTACGTGGATGCCTGTGAAATTCCAGAGTTTGCTTGTGAAGTTCCCATCATGACTGCAGCGATTCCTGGTGGTTCATGGTAAAACACATACAGCTGTGGATGTGTGTGCATGTTTTACAAGCCATGTAAACACTTTAAACCTAAGGGACCAAACTTGATAGTCTGCAGTCCTGAGAAGTTTGTGCTTAGCTCAACTTTGTCAACAGACCAAGCTAAAGTTATGTGTATTCGATGGGCCACTTAGGTTAAAAAGAAAAAATCAAAATACCAAAACACACCCCTATGTTCTAAATACAGAAGTTGGTCATATCTACACAAAATCCCTTAAAAACTTCCAGGTTTTCCAAAAGTACAATAAATAACCACTGGATCCCACCGAGTAGTGTCTCAGCCTGAGGTTGACTCCGTTGTAGATCTGCAGATCACTGACTAGATGGATGCACTTCCAGAAGTCTCACAAGGGGATTTGACATTCAGAGGATTCCCAACCTTACCCTGCCAGGGATGGGATGAGGCTGGCTCCGCTGAGAAAATGATCAACAATCTCTGCAGCTTGTTTGCTTTTTAAGGGAAATAACTTCAGATTGTGTGACCCTATTTTAATACATCAATTAACCTAACCTGCTAGGCTGCCTTTCACAGGTTTTTGGGATACTACACTATTTCAAAAGACCAAGCAATTGCCAGAGAAAGTAAAAAGTTAAAGAGAAGAACTCTGCTATTAATATTAAGACCTAAAATAATAATATTTAAAGAGTTCAAAATAGTGAAGTATGGCGGAAATATTTTGAGGGAGCCAACCAAATCAGAAGGCCATGCAATGAAATAGGAAGAAGAAATTAAATATACAACCAGCTTCTGTCACTTGAGATACACATAGAAAATTGTATTGCACTGTCCCAATGTTGCTGATCACCATATAAGTAGAAAATTTCCCCACTTTTCAATTCTGCTAAGCCTGCCACCCATTCTATAAGCTCCAAAATTAACATGAAGAAAAAGAAATACTATTCAGAGACAAAGCACACTTGAAACCAAGGTCCCGACTACTCTGGGACAAATTAAAGTGCAGCCTGGGTATATTAATCACAGTCTTCTGGCCCGGTTCCAGGTTGGGCAATTACAATCTGCCTACCTCAAATTCTCCCCAGAGTTTCAAATGCAAGAGTTATTTGTGATTTCCTTCCTATAAAAAGTGTTGTTTAGTGCAGCCAGTAAAGACTGGTTTCATTCAAGTGATGGGTGAATGACCCACATTGACTATAGAAAACGTGTAAAAGCACTTTGGGATCCTTCAGGAAGAAGGACACTTATTACATGGTCATTTTACAGTGCTTTTATTATTCTAAGAGGAAGTACTCCTATCTAGCTGTTTCTTCACATGCCTTTTAGTAACCAAGCAGTTCAGAGTTTGGACTTGTTTTTCTAAAAATTAAATTAGGTTACCTTATTTTGTCTGTAAATTTAAGATGATGGATCTGAAATGCAAGCACTGTATCACAAAGACAATTTAGGAAAACATACACAACAACTTCTACTTTGAAAACTATTCAGATCATTTTTTGAGCCAAAAAAGATTAATGATTTATTATGGGCCTCATTAATCAAAAATTGTATGTGCATGCTTTTTAAAGGACCAATTCCACTGTTCAAGTCAATTAGGTCCTCTAAAGCTATTACATTGGGAAGGAGACGCAATATTACCATGACTTCCTGCAATATTGTTGAGACTTCCCCGAGTGTATTTAGAGTATAAAATACATGCTATTATTCAGGAGATACTGAATTGCTAAGCTTCTTAAATTTGTACGATTGGGAACTTGAAGTACATTAAAATGCTGAAACTCATTAAGAGCCCTTTTCACAGCTGCAAAATCATTGGCATTCACAGCACCGTGCAGAACAATAAAACACTCCCCACACCTTTGAACAGGGCGACTTCCATTCCTCCAGCTCTGCTTTAATGAATCACTGAGGCAGAACTGGTATCTAACCTCTCCGTCAACCTCCTCCATTGAAAGGGAGAAACAAAAAGCCACAACAACACTAATATTCTGAACAGAAAAGCAAAATGTAGGAGCGTACTGTATTAACCCCCCTCCAACACAAACCCCTCAGCTATTACTGCTACTCTGTTAGACTATAATTCAATTTTCTCCATCAACACCAAACAAAACACCCTCAGAGGTAGAAAACAATCCATGTTTTATTCCCAAGCCACCCACCAAATAATGCCCAAGCAGACTTTGTTTCTTTGGGTGTCATTTTTCTGGATCCAAAGCACAAGTTTCTGTATTTTGGTGGGTGTTTTCACTAATGCTAGTTGCATACTGTCACTCTGCGTGCTGAGAATGTCCTCCTGCCCTGTTCACTGAGGGGCTGGATTTTGTGCCTGCAAAGTGGCACCAGAACAACCAACCTGAGTCCTCAGCAAACCTGTGGATGCCCCATATGTTTCCTACATGTCCTCCAGCAGATGCACGGTGCCAGTCCTGGTAGCCGGAAGACAGGACCTTTCCAGCATTCATCAGAATTACATCTTCCTTCAAGTGCAACAGGACAAACAGAGCTCAACCCTTCACAGCTAGAAGCCAGACACTTTGCATACTGAGTGATTGCAAATGGCACTTAAAACCAATCCTCTTTGATCTGGTACCAGGATGTTCTGCCTCCTCCTCTGTAAGGAGGGTCACAACTGAGCCTCCACTATCTACAGGTCTCACCATCCCCAAGGTAAAGAAACCAAAGTCTTATCAATGCTAGAGTGCATCAGTCTGATTCCTCCAGGTGAAGGATTTGTTTCTAAGCATATTTCCATTGGGCCACCTACCACGTTTCCTTTGGTATTTGAAAAACAGAAGGAAAAAAACCCAGTAACTGACCAAAAATTAAGTGTGAAAACTATGGGAATAGTTACTACTCTAGAGATTTCACAAGATTCATCATAAGCTTGGTGCTGGGCAAATGTGAAAGAAACAATCTTGGCACTATTACTTAGCTTGTCAAATTCTATGTGCAAACTCTGTTTATTCCAAACTATTCCCCAAAGCAACAAGTGGATTGTCTCTCTGAGAGGGGGAAATTGTTCCCTTTCCTTCTCTAAATATTTTTGAAAGGAATGGATGAATGTGCAGTGCCAAACTGGTGAAGATTATGTATTCGAAAAGTGTGTTTGAAAGATTCACCAAGAGATATTCACATTAAAGATTACAGAACTAATTACAGGAAAAAAAAGGGGCTAGGGTTCTGCATGGGTGTTCCTGTCAACATCAAACAAACTCCAAGAAAGCAACATTATGAGGGAAGACTAGAGTATGACAAAAACAAGGCGTGTGGTTAAAGCAAAAGATGCTTTGATAGGGTACAAACTGAGGTGGTTTTGTTATAGGCAATGAAAAAAGTAGCTTCCAAAGTCCAGCTGAAGGGTACTCAGCCCTATGGTTCTTGACAAAACCCAATATGACTGCTTTTAAAATCCAACTAGTTTGGCACACAATTCTGACTCTGTATGTTCAGCTGGAATACCCAACACATGCCAAATGAGGAGAGTAGGAAACCCTGCCTGCTGACCAACACAGGATCACATACACATGCACCCCTAAACCTCCTCAACTGTGATCACATTTCTCAACTGCTTCCCAGGCACAGATGCTTGGGACCAGCCACTGCTGGTGCGTGGCCATCAGCAGTGTGGGTAAAAGAGGTGTCTGCCTGTGTGGGAAACACTGCAAGTGACACTGCAGTGGCAAATCCCAGCGTTTTCACTGAAAACAGGCCCTGTAAGAAATTGGCTATGCCAGTTTCAACTAGCCAGTTGTTTAGGCATTGGAACTGATCAATACTCATATGGAGATTAAAAAAAGAAGAAGGAAGGGAGCCCTCTAAGCTTTTCAACATGTAACTTTGTTTGCAGATATTCCCATGAGATCAGGAAAATGGTACCCAGAAGAAACAAACATTTGGAATAGCATTTCATCCTTTGAGTGTTTGGTGTTTCCCTCCTGAAACCATCTCACTCCTATCAGATCATTTTGTTACAACAAACTGGGGTGTGCAAGATGACTGCTTTAAGTAAGAAGGGATGAGACAAGAGGTTTTCAGGGAAGGAATCACTGTGGAATTCATCCCCCTTGCTGAGTCCAACATGGCTCAACAGCTTCCACCTTCAACTGAGGGCTTTACTCATCCTACAATTTAGAGTGATTGAACTTTTGCAGACACTTTAAAATAGAATAGTAACCTTTTAAGATCACAATCTTAAAAACAATCTTAATTCATTTTGGCTAAGCTTTTGTTCTCTTGGAAAATAACACAACCATGCTTATGTGCAAGCAGTAAAACTAAGCATCTCTCCTGCAGTGTGATCAAGTACACCTTTCACAAGTATGGTAATCTTATTTGTTCTAGAGAATGAGTCAGTATTTTTACACAGTAAGTATCCTTCTGGAGGGAAGATCTAGCTTGCAGAGATTTTCCTCAGGATTCTTTTAAAAAATACAAATTAAAGCTTTCTCTTTTGCACCCCAAATCATTGCATTAAAAATTGTATTGCTGCAGTTGAATAATACTGGGTGTTTGGAGCTGAAGGTACATGATTACACTTAAAGCTACTTGCTAATGATTGAACTGCACACAAAGGCAGAGGCATGTGCTGAAGTGTCTGCATTCCCACACCATGGCAGTTTGGATGTGCACTGAGCACCTGGCTTTGTATACCCCCATCTGGCTCTTCAAGTAAAGGGTAGAAGACTTCCCTGATTTTAAACACAGTGCCCTCAAGCATGAAATATTTTCTAATTTTCAAACTAATCTGTAATTACAGTTTGAATTATTCACATTATTCATTAATTATGCTTTTGCCATTAATGTGGGCTGTGCTTTTCCAAAAAGAAAAAAGAAAACCTAAACATTTTCCAAGCTTGGTCCAGACTGCACACGGTGAAAAGAAAAGCATTTACTGAAGTTTAAGGTTCACAACAGAAATATTAACATTTCTGTGCAGTATTTGAAGCATCTGGCTAAACTGAATACTCGTGTAGGAGAAGCAGCCCCTTGGGCCATGCAGGAGATGACAGCCCCTTCACCTTCTCTGGTTATACACAGTGGCAGAAAGGAGAGAGTTGGGAGTAGGTTCCTCATCACATATAGTTTCCCTCCAGCATATGTGAGCGACATTTAAACTTAAGCTATTGTCATAAAGACCTCAATTATCATAATCCAAAACTGCTCTGCTTTAGCACCAGCCCTGGTGCTAAAGTCCACGTGAACAGCCAAGTAGGACTGTGTGGACTGCAGACCTTAGCCTGAGGACAGTGTCTGATTTTGAAAGGTTTTTTTTCCCCTGCACTGCCTATGTTTAACCTTTTAGAGATAGAAATGAGAGGAAGTCATTCTAAATGACTACACTAAATTTAACTTTGCTACCTAAAGTCATCGCAAGAATTTTTTGGCTAAGAGTTTGGGTTATGTTTGCTTTCACTCCTAAGTGAATTACAGCTTGATCTGCTTGCACCAGCTGAAAATGGTACCATCCCTTCAGACCTTATCCTCATACAGGTCTCAATACTATTCCCTTCAATCCCCTCTAGTTTTGAGCATCTGGCCTTTCCTTGCCAGATGACGTTAAAGGTGTGAGCGCAAGGCTCAGAGTGGGGCAGATGAACAGCTCATTTTCATGAGCAACCCCTACTGCGCAGATATGGCTTGAAAAGTATATGCAGCACCAGGGCCTGTAATTCTAAAACAGTCGGTAAGCACAAAAAAGGTGAATGTATGAATGCACTTCTTTTTCAGTTGTTTCAAGTATGTAAATCAATTATATCTTAACCAGCTGACCATTTTTCTAATCTAATTAACACTAGCTATCTGAAAACCTCTACCATCCAAATTAAGCTGAAAAGGAACACCTTTCCTAATCTTTTACTCTAAATACTGTATGTATAAGTAAATCTGGAAATGAAAGACTTCTTACATTTTTGATACAAAGTAGCTAAGCTTTGGTTCCATTTTTGATACAAAGTAGCTAAATTTTGGCTTACATTTTTGATATAAAGTAGCTAAGCTTTGCTCCCATTTCCTTGAAGCAGTTTGCCCATTACCGAAGTTTGAACTGACAACAAAAAAACAAAGAAAGAGTAAATATTAACTTGACCATGCAGGTTCAACACCAAATTATGCTGAATGGGATGGGTTAGGTACAAGCTAAAGCACAATACTTGTTTGTAACTCAGGATGAAAGGCTATAGAAACAATAAAAGAATTCACATCACTGATTTCATAAGCTCCTAAAGAATACCAAAAAGTAAGGAATATTCTTAACCAATATCACAAAACCATGCACCAAATGTTGTTTTGAATTAGTTTTGAAAATATAGCCCTCTGTTTTGGGGGTTTGGCTTTTTTATGCTTGTGCCAGCTCTTATTATAAAGAAGCATTTACTTTTTTTTCCCAACTTTTTAATGCTGTCAAACTTCTAGCTATACTTGGGTTACTGGACTCCCACATTGACATGGTTATTCTTTAGTTTGCCAACATAAAGAGGACTGAATTTAGTTGACATCGCATAAAAACATTTTCGAAGATAGGAAAGATTTCTGTTCCTATCAAGCCTGAACAGAATTCACAAGTTAGAACTTAAGCATAGTTCAAACCCCCTGCGAACCAATACAACACCTCTTTCTTTCTGAAGATACATAAATAGTTAATACAGGAGTTAACACTAAATGATACTTAAAATGCTGATCTTAATTCATGAACTTTATGAGAACAATAAAATATAGTGATGGGCTTTTCTAATGGCTTCCACAGTTCAGCCATCATCTCTTAATGGGTAGGACCTTAGGCTTTATAGTATGCATAAAAAGGCAGCATTTGCCATCCTGGGTGCGGCTGCTGGTCCACCTAACCTGGAGACCGCATCCCTTTAGTATCGGTTTTGTCATCACAATGTGAGAGCAACAGCAGCTTTATACCAATATAAGTGGATTTTACTCATATATAAGGGAAAATGAAAATATAAGTCATCACTGCTTTGTGTTATACATAGAAAATAGCCTAAATTAACCTATTTATTTAATTATTTTTTTTTCCCCTAGAACTGCTCTTTGTTTGCCATTAAAATGAAAGGCTGGGTTAGGAACTTCAAAGGCTGTATTTACGTTATGACATTGGGTCCTGCCTGGCCCCTCTCTCACCTGACATGGCAGCAGCAGCAATATAGGAAATCTACCACCCCCGTTTGGTGGACAACACCACAGTTCTGCCACATGAAGGAGTGGTGAAATGTTTTCAGCAAAGCGCATCTTTTAAATTGACATCATCCTTCCAACATATGTCAAATACAGCCACTGACACTGCAACCTACATATGGTCTAGATTAAAATGAACAAACAAACAAACCAGCCCTTAAATTATGAGGCCTTCCAGAAGCAAGGAGCCAAAAGTACAATGATTGCTTTATACTGTACTGCAGGGATGACAGTGGAGCCAGCCACAAGTGCAGTGCTGCAGCATATCCGGCACCACTCAGAAAAGAGACTGCTTGCTGTTCTCCTGGGAGCACAATGGCATAACACCCCACTCCCAAGGCAAAAGGGCTGCCAGGCTCCTCTCCTCCATGCTACACCCTGGCTGGCAGATACCCCTGAGAGCATCTGCACCAATGAAGGAGAGAAAAACATAACACAAACCCCAGAAAAACCCTCTGTAACTGTGTGCAACAGGCTTCAGACCTCAGCCTCAAGGAGCAAATTGCTCCAGGATGGCTTGGTATTAATGACAAAAATGAAGAAATTAAATTTGTGCAGCTTCCTACATTTAGTAAAGGAAATTATGCATTTCCCACAAAGCCTAATGCCAGCTCCACAGGGATTATATTACTATTTATTGTTTTGTTTGCTCAAATAAAACACCTGTTGAGGTCAGCTATTCGAAGAATTTTTAATATATCAGCCTTATACTATGGAGAGTAAGAAATGTTTATAGAGGCACTCCTGGTAAGATTGTTGGCTTTTTTTCCCCCCAGGTAGGTGCATAATGATTTAATAACAGAAACAGCATGCCCACAAACCTCTGAACCTCAGATTTAAATAAAAACTAATATATCTGAAATCTGGGTATCGGTCTCCACAGCTTCTTCAGCTTTCCCTGTTATGGAAGGAGGTATAACCCTAGGATACGACATCCTTCTTTTATAAAGTCCCGTCTTAAAGTGTCAGGAGTCAAGGAATTAAAAACAAAAGCAACATAAAGCGCTGTCAATCATTAAAGTCTTTGATCTGCTCTTTGCTTCAGAAGGCATTATGCCTCCTAAATGGAGGGATCAATCACCATACGCCAGACCTGCTGCTAGGCCCTCTTGCGCCACGCTGCCTGCACAGAGGGCAGCTCATCGCAGTGCATTCCAGCTCGCCTTTCAGACAAACCAACGGGCAAAAACATGCCAGTAGGAAAACAAAACAACACGACACAACCCGCTTTGTGCAGCTACATGACACGACTGCTTCCCCTTTTGGCGTTTTTTAGGCTTTTCTATTAAACGGCAACTTGCTCCTGCCTGTCTTTCCCAATACATCCTCACTGGGCGTTCTACCATCACCGTTCCTCACTAGAAAACAGGATTACTGTTTGTTCTTTCCTTCTTTAAAAAAAAATAAATAAATGTTTATGTTGCTACTCATTCATAGCCATATGAAGTATTACATTGGCCTGTCTTAACTCGTTTGCTGATTTTTTACAGTAACTAAATGGATTGCGTAAGTAAAGAGGGAGAAATCTATTTGCCTCTTCCTCAGCTACAAAACCTCCCAAAATGCAGCACATTTGTCTTGCTAAGAAGAATGTACAGCTAAAAGGAAAAAAAAAAATCCAAAAAGAGATGAACTTTCTCAACAAAAGGGGTGACAGTTATTTTGGTATAAGAGCTACGGATGCTGAATTAGAAAGTCGGGGTTCAACCCAGATGGGCCCTGCCATCCTGTGGGGACGGATTTCTACAGGAAGGCTCTAGAGGAAAAAGGAGATGCAATACGGTCCAAGTAAATACGGCAGGATTAGGACCTTAATGACAATGCTGGCTACTGATAGAGTTGCATGAATTTGTTGTAACGAAAGCAAATGGGTTCAGCTGCTGGCCAAGAGACATTATGAACAAAATACTCGTCTAATGAGGGTGTACTTGGCCTATGACAAGAGTTAAACAGTTTTTCATCCTAATTCAAACAGGTTTGTCACTTTAAGGCTGCTATTCCTCACGTTTCTTCCATGTTGGAATTCTGTTGCCCTTCCTTAGTTTGAGGAGTACTCTGTTCCGTAAACATTCCCTTTAATTTCAGATTATGGAATCATGGCACAACCTGATCTTTATAAACAGGGAGTTGAAGAAAAAACAAACGTTGAACAGAGATAGAAGTAGCATTGTACTTTTAATTATCAAAGTATTTTATTTCATTTAAAGGAGCAGATTCACTGCTCTCTTCCAGCTGTCTTGCATCATTACAGCAATGAAAAGCATTATAAATCCAGTTCAGTTGAATGGTTACAGTGAGTTAGCAGCTGCTTTACATCACTGGAGCAGCACAGAGCAGCAAGCATTTCAACCTAAACCCATACTCTTTCAAAGCACTTTATCAAAAGAGAAAGAAGTTTCTCTTCTCCATCAGTGCTTAGCTGCTTAACTGAGACAGCAGAGCCATCTAGTTAAGAGGAATAAAAGACAGCATAAAAATCTCTGCAAATGATTTTGAGGTAGAATTTGCTCACTCTCCTTTGGCTAGCAAGAACATTTCAGTCTCATCAGAATCACTGATGGGAGAAAACTGTTTAAACAAATATGCCTCATTTTCAAACCTGATTTTAGACAGTTTCTATTACAACACTTCAACAGAAGTTAGAATGGCAGATTCACCGTTACTTAGGGCTTGGAGCACAGAGAAATCAATACACAGATATAAAGACAGATAAACACTTTGAGCAGATACAAAATAGGAAAAAAAAGTACTGCTTTCAGACCCCTCCTGCTTAGCTAATGCAATGTAAATGGAAGTATAGTATCTTCCACAAGATCTTCACTTGCTTTCAGTCTCATGTCCATTCAAGGCTCCTTCTGTTCATACATTGCACTGCATCAAAATTAGCTGAGCAATTAACTATGTCCTACGTTATTCTTTTTTCACCTAATTATTGTTTCATTTCTCAACTGGATGGAGCACTTGCTAAGCTCTTAGGAACCACAACTACTAATTTCCTAGATTTTTTTTTTCTAGTGGAAGACAACCTGCAGCTCAGAGTGAGCATTTTCTTCTACCTGAATGTCAGTGAGAATGGGGGAATAGGAATAGCCTCCTTCATCAATGTGTGCTCTACTCCGCATGTGCACACACACATACACGCTCATTCGCTTTCAGTTGTCTTCTTTTACCCTGCCCATGTTTGGAAGATGACTAGAAAACCTAAAATAGGCTATGTTCCTACCTCCTATCAGTAAAGAGTGGCTGTTTATTTCCTAGGGAAATAAGGCAAACATGCTGTTTGCCTGTGTTCAACATCTCTTAACATAATGGAAGCTTACTGTCAAACCCAAACGAAAGCCAAATTTTTCAAAGATAAACTACAGTTCTATATGTCTTTTGCCATAAAGTGAGATGAGAGACCAAGCAAGTTCCCTCAGCTCTAAGAAAAAATCTTGTATGTGTTCACACTTTGTTAAACAGTAGAGTATCTACGTAGGAGAGATGCCTTATAAATGCCTCCATGGTGAAAAAGTTTCACTCAGATCTTGTGAGCTTCTGAAACATCCTATCAATCAACTTTCCAACAGAAATCTGTGGGAAACTAAGCTTTGTTAGTTCTGGTGCTCAGGGAATGATGTGTTAACAATATTGTTGCAGCTAACTGTGCAGCATCCTCTCTAGGCTCCACTCTCTGATATACCTGCACCGTGGGTGGCTGGTTTATAGGAACATTCAGGTTGCCTGAGTTAGCTCTATATCTGCATCCCTATTGATCTGCACCAACACTGCAAAATGCTGAACTTCATTTACACAGAGGGCTCTGTGCAGGAAATTGTTCATCCTTGCATCTCTCTCTCCCATCAACTGCAGCAGTTTTTAGACGAGGTAGGGCTCCGTGCTCTAGCCTGGCTGATGCATCATTCCTGATGGACATCCCAGAAGCACTGAACTGGCTTTGTCATCCAGAATGTGAATATGGAAACATGAACACAGACAATACTTTCTCTAAATGACAATTACTTGAGCACTTTCTTGCAAGCCGTTTCAACTCAATTACTCCAGCGAGCACAGTGATTCTGTAATTTAAATGTTCCTGGCAATTTCAATCATACTACGGTTTTCATGCAATTTTCTGTTCCTGACCCTCCAGCAGCAGAAACCCACAGAATTGATGCCACTTCCCACAGTTGCATGTGCTCATAATCATGCTGTCACAACAACTGGCAGCCTGGTGCCCATGACACCACATCCTGGGCACATCCATAGCTCAGTACTACTGTCCAGCCAGATGAAAAAAACACCAGATGATGGGGAAGAAGACAGAGACCTCACTAACACACCTGCTGCTACTTCAGGAAGCCAACAGCAGTAACCACAGCAATTCACCCTCCAAGTGTCCCATTTTCTGGTTTCCTTACAACACAGGAACACTGGCACATTATATCCCAGAGTTTTCAAGTGCAGCCCATCAGGCCAGACCTTCAACCTTGTTTCCCACTACTGGCAATACCCACTCTGAATTTGCTGTATGGGCACGCACTCTCTCTTCCTCTCCCTGCACCACAAGGAGGGACTCGGTGTGGTGCGACAATGTGGTGATTCACCAGTTGACAACACAACTGTGCAGCTCTCACAATCGCATGTGCTCTGAATTTCTGAAGGGTGGCTGAAGCTTACGTCCCTAAGAAATTAGGATCCTGCCTTCAGAGACAAGTAGGGCTCCTGTCATTCATACATCAAACATGTCCACTGACAGTGAACATGCATACTTTATCACCAGGAACAAAAATGAATTAGGAAAAAAGACATCCTCATTTTACATTTGAACTCAGGGAAAAGCACAGCTTTTAAACCTCACTTTCCTTTTTCTACAGTTAAAGAAAAAAAAAAGCTTTCCTTTTTCTACAGTTAAAAAAACAAACAAACAAAAAAAAAAACAAAACACACAGGAAATGTCAATTTAATTTCAACCCTCATTTTGAATAGCAGTCATGAACATTTCTCATGACTATGTGTTAACCAGTTGGGACTGTCTGGACTCCTAGTTTGCTAGTATTGACACACTCACTTTCTACTTCCATGCCTGAGCGAGGTAGAGATGAGTGATGGACATGGGCAGTGCCCATTCACTGTAGGCATCAGTCAGAAAATTAAGAGTTCTTTTTCCTCCTTTCCCTGCCAAAATGAACAAGAATGAGATTCCTACCATGGTGAAACATGGGGAGTTGAATGCAACACCAGTGGCATCACTGCCATTTTGCACATGCACTCTTTCATTCCTGTAGCTGCAACTCCCCTTGCCACCTTGGCAGCACGCAGCAAGGTGAGCTTGAAGAGAAGGATGGCTGCCTGGCCTCCTAGCACAGGAAAATGCAGGGATGGCTCAGTACCAGGCACAATCCTTCTCCTCCCTCTGTCTAGGCTAAACACAGAGTAACATTTCCCAGTCTGCGTTGCCTTCCCTCCTTCCTCCACCCAACCTCTTCTCCCAAAGGAAAAGCATTTATCACTAGGAAGGTCACTTTAGAGAGGCAGTTTCTATCTGGCTGTGAACATCTCAGCTGAAGTTGAAGTCAGCACACACAGATAATACTGGGTGTGAGGCAGAGCCCAGCAGACCCACTTCAATCCAAATCCCCAGTGCTATAATTAAAGTAATTGCTATGTCCAATGAAAGAGCTTTAATTTCACAGGAATTCAGGCTAAGCCAGAGTGCATCTTTCCTTCCTGAGGGCTATGTAACAAACTCCAATGGCATGGGATTTTTCTTCTGTCATTTTTATTAGTTATTAATTTCAAGGAAATCACCTCAAATGTTTTCCACAAGGATGATGTTATGCTTTGGAAAATGTACTAACTGCAACTGAAAACAATTATAGACTATGTATAAGAATGCACAACAGCAAGTCACTTCTTTCTCAGAAAAATAAAGTCTACTCCAAATGAAAACGCTTCCCATGAAGCAGCAGTTTTACATAAAGAAAATGTTTGGCACTCATGAAAGCATTTACTCTTCAAAGACAACTATTCTTTGAGTTGTTGATGAAAAGATTAATAAAACAAATGAAACCTGAAAAAATTAAATAAAATTACAAGCAAAATAAAGAGATTCAGTGCATAACATCAATGACACCAACACTACTTATTCTACCCATGCCTTATGAACTTCTCCTCCTCCATGGACTTCAACAATATTTATCCAGGATTTTATTTTAGAGAAATGTATGCCCATAACCATTGCATTTACTTGGTAAACTCAGTTTAGGAATATCATACTTTACACCTTCTTAGCGAACAGTTGACATATCCACATGTAAATCCCAACAAGAAATGCTGGATTTATTGTTTTGTACAAATCATCTGGGTGAAACATTCATGGCTCAATGCTTTGGATTTACCATGCATTGCGACACAGCACAGTATGCATGAGCAGCAACTCCAACCCCACTGCACAACAACTGTACACTGCGGACATGGCTGTTAGTGCACAGAGTTGCCCCAGGGATCCCTAAGATAGTTGGCAGTGGAAGGCGAGTTGAGTTTAACAAAGGTCTCATATACTGCCCAAATAAAAAGCCTTGAAAATCCCCCCTGACGATTCTGTTTGGAAAAGAAAGACATTAATGGGAAAAAGTGGGTAATGTTCCTTTTATGAAACTCCCCTCCATACCTCAGTTATCAAGGGTTGGCCACTGCACGAGCACAAGGACTGCTTGGGTGGTTACCTGTGCCCCAGGAAGGCACAGGAGCTGTCTGCAATACCCCAGTTCCAGAAAAGTAAACTCAAACCACCTGGAGCTTTTTTTTCTTCTGAAGAAAAAACGAGTTAAATCCTTAAGAGCCCTTGAAGACTTGCTGTTCAACTACACATAAACAGCTACTCGCCTCAGTTTGTGAATCAGCTGCTTGATAGAGTTATGTGGAAACTGGGGGGCTGGGGAAGCTGTTGGGTAAAAAGGATGAAAGTATGTTTTTCCCTGAGGCTATAGTTTCAATCCAACTCCAGAGAGCCAGCGCTGTTGCTGACAAACACCATTTCAGTTATTCCCTTGAAATGATGGATGGCCTCAACCTATTCCCTAATGAAGATTTCATCAGGAAGACCACCACTGTGACCAGCTTCTTTCTTAGGGTGGCCTTAAAGGACCCACCAAAGAAGGAAGAAAAAAACCCACCTCACCTCGCTGTGTAGGGATGTGGGGGCAATTTTGTGAGGCTGCAGTTTAAGACAAGAGGTAGGGGAGAGTCTGAAGTCCTGCATCACAAGTTATACCTGTTTTGTGGGGAGAGTACAGCCATAGCTGTAGGTGTTTCCTCACATCACCATCAGGTACAGACAAACCCAGGCCCTCAGAAACTCACACCATCTCTATACACTTCTGAAAAATGAGGTGCTAAATGGCAGCAAGAACTTATTTGAGAGGTTCCTCTACTGCATTTACTAATGTCAAGGTGGGGCAAGGTGATAATAATAAAATGCAGTGGTGGAGGAACCAAACCACGCATGTGGAATAGCAGCACTTAAGCTTCCCAATATAATGCTATGAATTCAGGAGGTCAGCTAGTTACAGTGACAAAGAATTTCCATTAAATTTTATAGCACCATAGTGATCAACAGAAAATGTTTCAAAGGATATTCTTGCAACAGTCGCTGCTGAGTGCTCCACCAAAACCTCTCTCAGGTCCCTCTTACTTTATCCAGTGGTGTTTACAACAAATTTGGCCATGCTTTACATTTTATTTGAGAGAAAGCCAGTTAGGAACTGAGGAAAGCTAAACTCTGAACACATTATACCAACTGTTAAACTCATAAAACAGAAAAAAGAAAAAGAAAGAAAAAATAAATCCTTTTTTGGGGTTTTTTTCATAACAATTGCTGCACTAATTGGAAGTGCAAAGAA
This sequence comes from Nestor notabilis, assembly GCF_000696875.1. NCBI lineage: Eukaryota > Metazoa > Chordata > Aves > Psittaciformes > Psittacidae > Nestor > Nestor notabilis. The sequence continues at coordinate 59,116 of NW_009931441.1, read as the reverse complement.
AGATATCCTAGTAAAATTAGAATTGAGAATGTTCATCTAAACAAGAAAACAGGAATTATTCATGTCTAGTAGCCTGAATGATATATTTAAGAAATAACATCACAGAGAACATTGTACTTGCTGCAATGTGCAACATTTTTGTTCTTTTAATTAATCCAGTGCTTCATTTTGACTTAGGGGAGGGAAAAAAAAAAAAGATCCATCTTGCTCGGTGCTTTTGGCCATAAAATATGCTTTACATGCAGAATACATAAAATGTTTATCTAAACCTCAGAATATTTTAATAGATCCATCTCATTTCATTCACAGTCCTTCAGCTGTTGTTCACTAAACTTGTACTCCCTTTTTTGACACAGTCAAATGCCCCAGTTCCCAGATGGAAGATGTCTTTCAAGTGTATCAATTTTATTACACGTTAAACTATTCTGGTTGATTGCTTTCAATAAATAGAGTATGCACTGGTCTCTCTTCTGTTTCCTACAGATTGCTGAAGTCTACCACTCACTTTAGACATTACTTACTCTTCTTCATGATCTTCCAGTAAAAGCACATACCACTCTACCTCCTCACTCCAGTTCTGGTTATGGCACTTAATGCAGGAAAGTATGACAGACACACATCAGAAAACATGTGATACAGATATATGAATTATATTTTTATAGCCTATCAAACTAACATTTATCTAACTCACCACCTACACTCAAAATAGGCCACCACAGCTGGCCTCTGTCTGTGACAGTTTGACCCATTCCCCAGCTCTGATGATTCTTCATCTAGCAACTCCCTCTCCCCACAATCTTTTCGAGACTGTAGACGTTCTTGAACATCATCACAACTGTGTTCCCAACTCCCCTGTGTTATTATTGGTGCTTACAGCTGCCTCCTCCAAGTGTCCTGACAGGATAGCAGACAAAATCCCCAGAATTGCTCAGAAAGCAAGCGAGGGCCCTGCTGTTGCCCAAGAAAATAAAGCAAAGTACAAAATTAGAGTTTTAATTTGAATGGTTACCAGCCAAATTTCTAGCGTGTCTGCGGCTGGTTTGGTTCCAAAAGAATGAATGAGGGTTCAGAACATTTCTAATATTATCTGAAATGGGCAACGCAGCCCTACTTCATATAAAAAGGATATAGCATAATGAAACACAATATTATTTTAGCTGATGAAAACAAAAAAAAGAGCAGTTCTTACCTTAAACAGCCTCTTGTATTATCCAGATATAACAAGGACAGACCAAAAACTCAGCAAAATAAATACAACTAGCCATATAAAAATTAATGTTTCTTATGGATAAACCATATTCTTTTTATCTCAAGTACTATAGTCATCTTTATCTATCTTTTGGGGAGGAATAGGAGACTATCTGTTAATCAGTGTTATACTGTTAAAAAACCTAAGTGCTATTTAGTCATCTCATCTCTAACAATGTTTTATAGGAGGATTTTTCCCTCCGAGATTAAAGACAGAATAATGCAAGTAGACATGGTACATTTTTCTAAAGAAAAGAGCACTGCCTCCTTTAAAGTAGAATAAAGCTCTAATCCTTCCACAAAGCTAGCAGCTGAGTGAGAGTGGCACCAGGCTGCCCCGCTGTCTTCTGAGAAGCCAGAAAACTTCTTGATTTCAGAGCTTCAACATTGTTGCTTTCAAATGTGCTTCAAAAAAAAATGCATCTCCCTTAAATTTGCCCATTTGTAAGTGGGCACAAACTGGTCATCCCACCAACAGCAAGCTAGCTGAATGATTTATTTGTACCACTCCTTCAGCTGCAAACATGAAGCTGAAAATGAGAAGCGTCATAGCTTGAGGAAGGTGTGATTTTAAGAATGCTGAGACCGTAGAGTCCAATGCACTGTCTTTACCCACCTTCCACTGTTATTAGGAGGGGGAAAACACTACAAAGAATATTGGTAGTCCCTGTTTCCATGGCACAAAGCCTAATGAAACATTATCGCTTCACTTCAATTCCCACAGCAATTGGTTATGAAGAAGCACCATTTCAGACAACAGCAATATTGACAACGCTAGACTTCACAACAGCGCTGCACACATGACGACTTCAGGGCACTGTATCTCAAAGTGCCTGATGCACTGTAGGCACTACCATTAATGATCATAATTTCAAGTTCAATATGAAAACTTCAGGGAAAACAGACATGTCCTCAAGATAATTACTCAAACGTAATCCATGATTTCACTTTGTGTGCATTTTGAAACAGACCACAGGGCTGCAGACTGTATTTGCTAGTAGTAGCAGTCCTTCTTTGCACAGTGGTGATGCACTCCCTGCCTTACTACATCACTTGCCATGGGTAAAGCCAAATCCTACACTCACTCAGATGTTTTGGGATTAATGCAGACTGGACAGGCCAGTTTTGTGGAAAAAGACATCTACGTATGAACAGTATGCATGCCCAGTACTTTTAGAAAGACCACATGTGAAGAGAGGTAGCTGCTCAGTGAGATAGACATTTTTCCACATAGCCCTTGCATTTATTAATAGGCACCTTCTCATTTAGTGTTCCTCTCACACCTAGAGCGTAAGCGAGGATGTAGACTTTAGCATCATAAATAGGGGACAGGTCTTTTAGGAATGTGTTAGTGGTTCCAGCAATCTTCTTTTCTGCTTTTTTATTACAGACTGGTTTCTGTGTGGATAAGCTTTCCTTGTTAAAATGTGTTCACCAAAGGAGAGCAGAGAAGAAGAGTAACTGAAGATGTTTTAAAGTTTTACAGAAAATTCTTTTTTCCAGCAATAATATTTGGATTTCAAAGTCATTCAGGGATAAAAACGAATCTTAGATCATTGAGATACTGTGTGTTTCTCTTCTCATTTTATGGAAATAAAATTCCTCCAAAAGCTACCAAAAGGTGATTCTACTGCTTAGAGAAATATCCTACCATAGTTTCACAATGCCTACACCTCTTCCTTATAAGTATCTGTTAACAGCTACCCTGATAAGCTACCACATTCAGCTAGATTCAGCAGAACTGCTCTTACCTTGTAGTGGACAACAGTCCAGTCCAAAATTGTAACTTCCATCCTTTTTAAAGTGAAAATGAGATCCCAGGAAAGCCAAACTAGAGGAATATGCAGCTCAAAATGTCCAAAATTCGTCTTGCACACAAGCTGATATACTTAATACTTTAGTTTTGTACATTTACTTTCTCTTACATATCAATGCAACTTCAGAAGTTGCATCCATATTCTGCAGTCAGATGTATAGACAGACATATATAGACACAATACTCCCCTCACTGTAGCTGATATTATACACTAAAGTACACTTGTATAAATTATACTTGTTTCAATAATTCTGGTTGTTGGTTTTTTCCTGTTTATATTAATCCAGTTTTTTACCTAAATGTTATTTTATTCTTACTTATCAAGTCCCTTTATCAAATAAGAAACTGTAAATGGCTCTCTTTATTAGCCCCATAATATTAAGGATGCAATGCAACTAGAGTCTAATAAAAGGAATAAATTGTAATAGATGACAAACTGGCATTGCTTTGTAGCTCACTTGGGTGTTGTGAGGAGCAGGTCCAACCTTGGCAAGCACTGCTTAGTTTCAGCACATTGTTAAAGCTATCTCATGTTGGGACTTAGGGAGAAATTGAAGAGTCTATTCAATCCAATAGGCCATGTTAGAAATATATCCTGCCTGGTCTTCACTAAACTTGTAAAACGTGACTGATGGAGTGCAGTGCATAACACCCTCTAAGAACACAGTTTAAACACCAGTCAACACAATAGAAGAGGTGGAGAAATGTGACAGAAGTATTAAAGCTAAGTCAGCCCTGAAATGTCTGGAGTTGTATAAACATCTACGTAAATCTCTTTGGACTTGGAATCAAGAAAAGAAGTCTTGTGTGAACACAGAAGTGTTTTTCTCCAATACCTGTTTGCAGTTGGGCTTCAAATACTGAGAAAAAAAGACCAAGGATATAAAAGGGAAAAAAAAAAAAAAAAAAAGATGTTGTTTAAATAAAAAGAACCATTTTTTCCTTTTCACTTCTCACTGGCTGAAATCACTCTGTCACCCCACAGAATACTTAATTCCATTGAAACGTTTCACTTCAAAGAGTTCCTCCATTATCTAAAAATGGAAATATGAAGGAAGTATTCTCCAAGGGACAGTAAACAGTCATCTAACTTGCTGCTAAATTTTAGACTGTGGGTTGGGGGAGACACCATTCAGTAAACACCAAAACCAGCCCCAAACAAATGAAAACAGAATTTGGACAAAAGTATAGGTTACAAAACCAGTGATAAGGCAAATTGGCTTTGAAAGAGAAGACACTTTCCTCCTTTCTGTTTTAAGTGTTAGGACAATTACCTCTTAAAACCACTGTTTTATGTGTCTCCAAGCATTCTGAAAGTGTATGTGTGGGCTTTTTCTACAGCAAGATGACTAGCTTATGGCATTATGAACAGAAAGTTAGGGGATACTAAGGAGGTTTTGTTTCAGAGAGGTGTGCCTAGTCAAACGCTCAAGTTTTGCAGGGAAGGGCATGCTTGCTTTCAAAGTTTTTAATCTTAAGAGAGTTTTCCCCTTTGAGGCTGAGATCTAGCAAAAACCCAGTGCTGTTGGCTTCACAGAATTGATCTGATTTCAAACTTCAGTATTAATAAAAAAACAGAGGAGACATCTGAAACGATGCTTATTGAACTTATCTTCACCTACACTGATGGATAGGAAAGTAATGTCCAATACATAAATAAAAGTACAGAGCATTTGTAAGGATCTGAAAGACTTCCATCCAAAAAAGAGATTGTTTCAGTAAGTCCTTTTCTTGCTTAAGTACTACAGGCAATAAAATTATTTCCACAATGTTTCTTCATAAACTAAGTGTTCAAGTGAATCAGTACTTGTAAACAAGCTCTACTGAGGATTCATGCTGCCAATTTAGGATAAACTATTTTGTATATTCAACTCCATTTCTCTGGTAAAATTTCCCTAATGAAATGTAGTAAAATTCACAAACCATCAGATCAACACACACCAACGAAATTAAACCCCTGAGAATATTCGCTGCTTTATTTTTATTAGTACTGCTTTAAATATTCAAAATGTATGGGTCATAAAACTATGCTTAGGGCAACATTTTCTCGTAAGTTCATTTGTGCATGTTTTAAAATAGATTTAAAAACTAAATAATTTTAATTTCAAGCTTACCGTGAAGACAACCAGCAGAAGTAGCGATGGGGGCAAATCTTAATAACCCCCTCCTCAATCTGTTGATTTTAGGGTATTTTAGGGCTAAAGAATGCCCCAGGCAGCAAAAGGAATCCATTTAAATGCCTGAAGCAGTTTAGATAATACTTCAAATTTCTGAAGCAGCCCCCACATTCCCTTCCTTACAAACACAAGATAAAATTACTTGGAATTTCCTTATATTATTACTGAATATAGGACAAACAATAACACTGTCAAGAGTCAGACAGGGTGACCTGTGATTATTTTTCATGGAAAGATCACAGGACAATATAAAATCTGACCAGCCAATTAGAAAAATGGGTTTCCACGTAGTTTACATGCATAAGCCCTTTGCATACAATTTATCATGTCATTACCCTGGTTGCAAAATCCAAGTGGAAAAGTTCACATCTACTTTCTTGCAGGAGATGTGGCTTAACACCATGCTCTGGCATACCGACTGGCTCTCAGCATACCCAGCGAGAGCAAAGCACTGTTGGCAGCACCCAGACTCAGTACCACAGACTTACACTCTCTGTATATCATGGAAGTATCCATTGGCATCACAGCAGCCCTATGCACAGAATAAGTGATGGAAAGCCACAATGTGACTTGAAGGGGAGGATTGTTTTATATTTTCACCCTCTCATGTGAGCCAAGACAGCCTGTGATATGTGGATAGCTTCAGGAGATAAAGGATGTATTATCTGCAGTCACTGGGAGAAGGGTGTCCTCACATTCACCCCAAGAATCAAAAGGTGCTAGACCCCAGCCTAGTCACAAAAAACAGCTTTGCAACTCTTCATGATTTTTCTGGCCAGGTCTGAATGTAAAAGAAAGGCTGAGGAAGAGACACGGAGGTGGCAGGTTGTGCAGGGAGCCTGGCAGACACCGGGGGAAGAGAAACTGCTGCTAATAGGGTCTGAAGGGGACATGATGCCTCATATTTATCCACAAGAGCTTGGAAGCACCAGGGACGGTATTCAGCACAGGCTACACAGCTCTGCAAAGTGCATTCTGATTTGAGCTGCAGTGTGTCCAACTTTTGGGTTACTGTGAGCTAGAAGGTAGGTAGGCCAGTATTGAAGCCTTCTGAAGTAAGGACATCATGAGAAGACAGTAATATATTCCTGCAGCACTGTGTGTGCCATCAAGAAAGGATGAAGAAGCGGCAAAGAAAAAAAGCTCCTATGCACAGCCACGTCAAGCATACAAAAAAGCTTTTCCTTCTTTCTTTGCTTCCTCCCTCTTTTCTTTTTCTTTCTTTCTCCCTCTCTCTCCCTTTCTTTCATCACTGTGTTCTCTAGGTACAGACATTCATTTTCTTTGCTTGCAGGCAGAAGCTTCCACAGAGAGTCCTGATGCTAGATGCTTCTGGATATAGACAGTGCAACTGTGTCGTACTGTGAGGGATCCCCTGGGTGAAGTCAGCTGTGAATACCTAACTGTCTCTTGACTTTGTAAAATATGTTGCCACAGTGCAAACCAGCTGAAGACTTCCTTCAGCAGAAGACTGCCTAGCTGAACCCTTCCAGAGATCCTGGCTGAGGAACCTCGGGAAGAAGCAACAGGTCGGGGGCTTTGGATCCAGCAGTTATCACCAGGAGAAGTTTGGAGCAAACTCCAGACCACTCCTTTGATCTTGAGTCAGATCTAGGTGGAAGATTTATTCTTCCATGTTACAAAGTTTTGCATCCCAGATAAGTCTGCCTTGGCTCTCCCTCACAGCAGGCCCTAAATTATTTTTATTATCCCTACAGGCCCTACGCAGAAGATAATTTTTCTAAGGAAAGATAATTAAATCCAATGCACATCACAGAGTACATGGCCTTACAAGAGACACATGAAACGCACAGCTTAGGTAGCTTCTCTTTGTTTTCTTTTTCAGTTCAGACATCCTATGCCAGAAAATGATGATAAGAATCCAAGCTGATTTGCCGTATAAAATTTTAATACATGGTGAGGTAAGAAGAAATTTTTGGCTAAGAGTTTAAAAAACTCCTTGGGGAATCTAGTGAAGTCACAGAGCAGACAGCAAGAAAGAATGATACTGGGAAGGTAGAGACTATTATAACCTTCCTCTGGAAAGTTGTCAGCATTCAAAGTGAATGTGTACAGAGACTACCCCAGAAACACTGTGATGTTATAGCTAGTCAAAAACTATTTTTAACAAAATAAGCCTTTCAAATGCAGACTGAAATAAGCAAATAATGATTTTTATAACAGATTCTTGATAGAACATTATTTAAATATTAAGACTTATAATTGATGAAATTGCTATTATATTATCTTAGCAATATTTCCTGGAAGCTCCTCCTTGCATTAGACTGCTCTTTATTCTAATTTCAGGCAGCCTTTCTAACATGAAATGCCAACATGGTGCACATCAATGGCCTTGAGGGTATAATTAACGTTTGTTATTTACATTTATTTTTTTTAAATAATTAACTAGGAGCATGTCCAATGAATGGCAATGGGGCTTAAATTGAGACACAATATGTCAACTTCCTTGCCATTTAGAAGCAAACTCCTATGCAGCTTAGGTCTGACCAGCCCAATTTTAGGATTGGGCTGAAGCAACAGCCTTGTGGATAACACTGCTGAAGGCTGTCTCTGCTGGTGTAAAGTCAATGGTTCAACACATACTGCCTGCCTATCAGTAACTTTGAATAATCTGATTTTCACACACACAGAGTTAAGGCTGTGGTTTGTTTTTTGTAGGCTTGAGAGATTAGAGGTTTACCCATGTGTTAAGCTAAACCTGCTGTGGTCCTTTGTTACTCCACTCTTTCTGCTTTCCACTACTCAAAGGTATGTCCTCAGTTGACACAGCTTATAGGACATGGCATAAGCAGCTACTCGTGCCAGAATAAGCTTCTGACTCAGAAAGATGCTATGTATAAAGAAAATCCTCACACAGTGATGTACTTTTAAAATGCATGACCTCATTCTTGCCCAATCAGGCACTCAAAGGGAAACAAACAGACCCAAACAAAACATTTTGTGGAGTGAAACACGAAACCAGTGTCTGCTAGTTCACTTCCAAGAGTGAAAGGCAAATTACAAATGTGTAATCGATGTAACAATGTTTCTGTTCACTTAGCAAAGGAATAAATCCATTTTCCCAGCATCCTGAAAGATTTTGCTATCACAGTATGCTTGAGGTAAAAGCAAAGAATTGACTTGTAAACGCATATTCATTCAAACCCGATCAGTGTTTGGGGCTCCTAGTACCAACCATGTCCACGACTTGAAATAAGAAATACAGGATTTGTGGTGTTTCTCTAACGAACGGACTCATATTTTGACTCACAGGTTTACATGAACTCCCAAGTTTTTCATGTATGGCTTCAAATGCATTTTCATAAATGATTAGCACTGTTTCATCTAATCCATATATTCCATAGGAAGCACAAAAAACCTCAATAGGAAGAAAACCAGAAGGTCCTTATGTCAAAACACCTACCACATATCAAACAATCATACGAATGAAGCACCAGGTTGTAAATATGAGAGAGAATTAGAAGGAATGTGATATTTTTCAAACACAGCACCCATAAGCAGAAGAGTACAGTTATATGTATCACTAATTATCTTCCTTCGCACACCTTTAACTTCTTCCCCTAAGTCTGTCCATTTTCAGGCTGTTTTCCTTCCTTTCAAACTGCTCCTTTTACCCTCTCCTTCCAGGTAATTTTTCTGGCCTATTTTTGTGAGCTGTACTGCAAATATTTGATGCAACCTACTTATTTTAGTCTTGCACATACTGATACTCATGACTTGGTAGTAAAAGCTGCAATAAGTAAGTTGACATCAGCACAACTATTTTACATAACTCTATAATGACAAATCGAAGAAATGCAATATGAGGATTAAAAGAAATAGAGGGATTTCTTTTCCTAGGTCCATATTATGCTATGTGCTATATACAGGGATTCAGTAGAAACTGCCCCAAGTAATGGGGCAGAAAATCATGAGTTCCTTATCACAGCTAAAGCAAAACTGCAGCACATACAATTATCACTTCAGACTATAGCAAGTCTACTCTTTTGGCTTGAGTGTCTACTCATCTTTCTGTAAACATAAATGTGCATGTATGTGCATCAGCTCAAAGTAAAACCAGAAGAGAAACAATGTTCCTATTTAAATCCTAAATATTTGAAGTTTCAAACCAAATATTTTTGAATAATTGTATAAGCAACAGCAGTTGCTTTAACTAAAGAATGATTGTTTTGACTACTATGTATAATATACAAGGAAGTGTATCACAAGCACATATAAACAGCCAGGTGCATTCGTATACCAAAAGTAGGAAAACAGCAACCATAAAGCATATGCTAAGAGAACCTAGAAGGTGGTATTCCAGACAGAAAATGTACTGTACCTGTAATATCTGTCAGTGTGAATAATTTCTTGGCTGATGGCTAGAATATATTCTGCAGTTCATTTTGTTTTATCACATTATTCACACTTTTTTCTGGAACAAGCAGTTCTCTTCTTATAAAGCTACACTCTAGTGGAACAAATGAGCTCAAGCCTGTGATTGATTCTCTAACATAGTTGAGATGCTATAGCTTTATTCACTTTTTTTTTTAAACTACTTTATTCATTTACTACCTCCAGCATGACTCCAGAGTGCCAGCTGCTGAGAAAATGCACTGTGAAAGGTTCCCTCCACGCTCAAGGAGGTGATGGTGGGGTTTTTTTAATAGTAAACTCCATGATAAGGAGTAGGAGGAGAAGTGCCTGATACAGACAGACTGTCTCTGCTCACCAGTTCAAAAAGTGCACTCCCAGAAATATTTTCTAACAGCTTATCAGTCTAAACATTCCTCTTCAGCTCTATTTCCCTGACGAAATGCTGTGTGAGTCTACTTGGATCAAGGCAGCAACTCCCTGTTTTATTTCCTGCTGGGGAACTGGCAGGGACAAACCAGCAGCATTCTGACCAGGGCCCCTTAAGAAGCTAAAGCCATGCTATGGATGAGAAGGTTTCGCACAACACTGTTCTGTTGTAGTGTCACCAGGAAAAAAACAATCCCAACTTTTTTTTCAAAGCCTGTGTCTTTCTATTTACATCTATAAAAAACAACTAAAATAAAGGTATTTAGAGGATATAGAATTCACACAAAAGTCACCACATTCTCTTCTCACATGACTTTCATGCCAAGAGTCAAATGTCCAGGACTACTGTGGATTTCTGTTTCTCTGGACATGCCTTTTTAATCTGGTGGAAATTTTGTCCAGAGAGAAAAGAAAAAAAAAAACACAAAAAACCAAACAAAACAGAAAGGTCATTTGTCCAAGATTTTCCTTCATGTTTCAAACCCACAACACATTGGCTGAATGGCTCATGCAAAGGTATTTCTGCTCAGAAAATGCTGTGAAGTATGGGACAAATTTATTCATTCTGATTTTCAAAACCAGGCATTCTGAATAATCCTGGACAAATAACTGCATTCCTAAAACTTCCTAGTAAAGCAGAGATTTCCAAAAGGCCAAAATTGTATCATTTGCTAGTTTTACAACTCAAACAAGCAGTAAAATGATTAAAGGAAAATGTGGCCATTCTTCAGGTTTAGGTACAATCTAAAAGTGACCCTTGTTGCTTTTCTTTATAACCAAGGAAAGCAGCTAAACTGAGTTGGGCTCCATCAACTGGAAACAGTATCAACATACAGCCAATTATACAATACGAATGCAATGGCAAATAAAACTGGCTTTAGAATAAATTGTGAAAATAATGTTGCACATGTAGGATGATAACATCTACTGGTGTCTCATAATGTTTATGCTCTTATTTGTTCAAAACAATTTATTTCTTCTTCTAAATGCAAGAACTTTACATTGCAAAGTAACTACGCTTTATAAAAATGTAAGTCTCTAAAAGGGAGACAAGAAGTAAATGCAAGCATGAATTTAACTCCAATTTCTTGTAACAAAATGACCTTTTTAAGTTCCACTTAGAAAAAAAAAATACAGAGAAGCAGCTGCATGATTTATACTGCCACAATCTTTAAAAGGCTCAGATGGTTGGATAAGGAACAAGATTCAAACATTTGGAACTCAACCACTGGATTCTGGACTCCTTCATCTTCCAAAGTCTTAACTTTGTTTATCAGCAACTCTTCGTTGTGCAAATAAAATTATAACCATGTAACTGAGCAAGCAAGAGATGCCCTAAATTAAAAGCGCTCTGTGAGGAGAATAACTGTGCAAAGGCAACACGTGAACCAAAAATGCAGAAGCAGGCAGAAGCAAGCAAAGCAAGCTCATGAGCTTGAGGATCTCAAGAGGAGAAAGTTTTCATTCTCCAAATGCTCTACCCTCCTATGTGTGCAACATACAGGACACCAGAAATGAAGGCAGCAGGACTTCCAAGGGACTGCAAGGGCAGACGAACAGAAGAAACCACAGCTGGTTCTTACTTTGTGCTCACAGAAAGGCTCCTTCCTTTTAGAAAATATCTTAATCATGACCGATATTAATCCTGTTGTAGGGAGAGACTAAGCCTACCTTTCTGCTATAAAACTAATGCTAGGTGCTACAGGAGTAAAAAAAAAAAAGGAAATAGCAAACACCACCTTTATCTCCCTGAAAGACACAGGGGTAAGACTCACTGACTTCACACAATTTACTTTAAACTCGACTTGTAAACAACCACCAAATCCCTTCCTCTGCAGTAAGGTAACAGTCTTGCACCCTGCCTCAGTGTTACGCACTTATCTTCCATTTTCTGCTATTAGAGCTGATATGATTCACCTCAGGTTTGCACTAAACAAAGCTTTTTCCTTTCTTCCCATTTTTTAAATCACCAGTGTAATTTTTGGCTTACGGGAGAACCTGTAGCTCTTCTGGGCTAGCTAGAAGCCATTCAAAATTTGTGGTTCAAATGTTTTCTTCATTTTGCTTCTTTTGACCTCCTTGTCAGCAGTTTTGGAAGAAAGGGAGTTCACAGTTACTGAACCTCCCGGAACCCTTTCACCCCATCCTGACTGCTGCCACAGGCTCCCCAAAGCAGCACGCTGCTGCAGCACCATCTCCTTTTTCTTCTTCTAAAAGAGGCTGAGAATTTGGTACTCTGCTGAACGTTTAATTCAACTACAACTAATCAGAAAGAAACGTGCATTTGATCTCAGCCTCCTCCTCACACGCAGGGACTTCTCATCTCTCCTCCTACCCATTCAGCGCTGTAATTTAGAGCACAATTCTGGGTCTGTTATACACTATTTGGAAGTTATCATTGCTTCAGCTATTCATGGCTCATAAAGTATTGTTCTCTCAATTGCATTGTATGGCTCTTTGTGTGGAAATGATGGATGAAATGGGATACATATTACTTAATGATTAGACTTCTGCAAAACATGTTCAAACAGATATGCCAGGCTTGATGATACCTTATTATCATCAGTGAAACAGAGACAGCATAATGGTGCCATGTATGTATTTCTCAGCAGTAAATGCAAGTGAAATGTTTCTGTTTCAAACCCCGACAGCTTCTTAGTCTCAGTTATTTCAGTTCAGCTAAAGATGACATGCTAAAATGAGGGCATTTATTACTAAGTGGCATTAAGAAGGGGGATATTTAACCTACCATTGAAATGCTTACAGCAATGCATGGAGAAGTCATCTAATGTGCACTGGCAGTAATTTATGACATTGGAAAAAATGCTATCATCTTTTTTTCCACCGTCTGTGGTCTGGCTTTGCAAACTGCAAGCCCTGAGGAGCAAGTTTGCTATAATACGGCTAATGAGAATAAGTGAGCACACTGCAATATTCTTAAAGGGTTACACTGCTGAGTCTTTGACTCTTTATACTTTTTAATTTCCTTGTACAAACAGTGCAGTGAAAATGGCAAAATCCATTTGGCTGGTCTGTGCTACAAATTAAATCCTTGATTAAATTTTGGCAATTACTTCTCCGGGTCTTTTTCATTTAAACATTTTTAATTCATTTGAATAAGCTTCTTAATCATGATTCTGGCAATCCATTGTAAAGCAAGACAAACTCTAATAAATACTGTAATGCCACAACAGACAAACAGAAAGATGGATGGATGCTGAAAAGGAAGGCTTCTATCTTTTGTATTGGTTTCTGTGTTTTGTTGGGTTTTTTCTTTTATTTTGATAAGTGTGGCCTATATCCATCTTTTGTGAAAGTTGTATTCCAGTCTTCTGTGATGTTGGAATGTATCTCATTATGTGTTGACATTTCCCTTTGTGATGTCAAAAGCTAATAAAGACTCCAGGTAGGGTTTCAAGCCCTCTTAATAAGAGCGTGGAAGAAAGATTAAATCATCCTTAATGCACAAATCAATACTATAGTCAACCAAAGGGTACAAATTAAGAGGAAAATGGGTAGGGCTGTCACTCTTCTAACAGGCAAGATGCTAGATGGACATTTTCAGTGAAGGCGCTTGAATTTAACTACTCAGCCTTTACTGCACAGCATTGTATTACCTACTGAAAAAGTATCCCACAACCTGAGCTATTCTCTGGGGGTTTTGGTTTGGGTTTTTTTCCATCTTTGAAGACAGACATGAGATAGCAGGCAGTAAAGTACCTCCTTAGAGAGGAAGGATGAGAGACCTCTGAGCATGGAGAGCAGCACCATGCCATTTTCTGTGCAAAAAGGATGTGGGGAAAAGCAATGGCAATGGGATGACCAGGAAGAAGCACGAGAGAACAGAAATTAAAATAAACCCTTCCAGACAAGCAAAACTGAATGGATGTTAACTGTTTATTTTTAATTATTGTGCTACCAATTCACTGCTGGTATAATACGTAGAAAATATTGATAAATATAAAGGCTCAAAAATTCAAACAATGTTTGTTAGTGGCTCTAGAAAAGAAAGAGTTAAAGTCTTACTGCAAGGCCAGCTCTCTGTTGCACATGGAATATGCTAATGTATAACCTACAGCATCCCTACTCCTGTAACCTCTGGAAACAATCTCACCAAAAGAGAAAAGACAACCCCTGTGATCCTGAAAGGATAAACAAAGGGTTTTGCAAATTCCCTGGTTTTTATTTCTTCCCTTTAAGCCAGAAGACACCTGTAGATGGATGTGCTTCTTTTTCCTACTGCATTTCAGAGGCCTGGCTTTACGTAATTTAGAAAGAAGTATTCAAAAGCCATGCATTTATTTAGGTGCAATTTCATCTACACCTTACTTTGTGAGCTCAGTGTGAGGTAAAGGCACAAAGCAGCCAGATAAATAAGAGACCAATAAAAGAATACATAGATTATATTGAGACTTAAAAGCGGGGTGATGCTAACTCTCGGCAAGCTGTAGTAAAGTGGTGTCTGCTTCTCCTTGTCTCCACAGACAAGGAGACTGAGTCTTGGCGATGCAAGTTGAAAGGTGAAGGTTCTGAATACTGGTTAGTTATCGTGCAGGAGATACAAAGAGTGGGTAAATTAACCTGGTTTGCGTAAAGCAAAAACCAAGGGAACAAAGGGCCCCATATGTTGACCTGAGCAGGGATGCAATATATTCTGAAAACTAAATTTGGCACAAGTAAAATGTCATGTATAAGTGCTGGTGTGCCAAATGTTGGGCCTCTTGTGTAAGTCTAGATGATTGAAAGGGTGAGATGCAGAAATCAAAGATAATAGCTTCAGGATCAGTATTGTATTGCAAATTGATTTTTATTTCTGTAGAATAACTTTAATTTAATAAAGACTGGTAGAAGATACAAAGACTTTGCCACCATGATTAGAAACTAAGGCCCAAATTATACTTCTTGATGCACATGGATGTCTCTAAAAGTGTGATAGTATCAGGAAGACTCCATAAGTAACCAGTTGATAACAATGACAACTCAAATTCTGCTCGCAGCTGCACTCTTTACAGATGCCTCTTAATTACTGGCAAGACACTTCTATTTTCTCCACCATCTGAACATCAGTTTTGGTGTGAAGGAAAATGTCCTTTGTTTAGAAATCAACAGGAGATATAACTACTGGCCGATTAACTGGTGCATCAATAATTTTTGACATCAGTTATTAGTTATTAAGGTTGGCAGCAGAAGGAACGTATGACTTCCATAACCAAAGACTGGAGAAAGACGACTATTCCCTCTCCAACTAGCAATCACTTGGTGAGCTTTTTTCACACATCTATTTTTTTGGTTGTTTGTTATTTTAAAATAAAATCTTCCTCTGAGGTTCAACTCCAGCACATCACAGCCTTCCAAATTCATCTGTTTATAACCTTAGGCTGAAGCATCTTTTAATACTCATTTTCTACAACATCTGAGAAGGACAATATCTAGGCCTGTGTTGTACCCACTTCTTCCCTACCATATCCTGCCCAGCTGGCACCTCCTGCCCAGCCAGAGGGGCACCTTCAGGATCTGGCACTGACAGAGAGACACCCTTTGCTAATAAATACGGGGGCAGGCTGCAGCCCAGCACTCAGGAGGACATTACCATGCAAGCCAGCATGTTACTCTTCTCTATTCAGTCCCTAAAGGAATCATGTTTGACAGAAGTGAACAGCTGCTGTGTATTTAGAGATGTGAATGTATTCCATTATTTAATGAATTGTGTCATTTTAATATAATTATTACTAGAAGTCTGAACGTAAGCCTATTTTTATTTATGCTTTGGATTTTTACCCACTAAGCATTTTCAGCTCTGTTTGCAGCCAAAAGTGCTCTCTTTCCTTTCCAGATAGTACTAGGACTGTAGCTGCACTTGCTTGCACTTGAGCCAGCTCCCCTGCATGCCACTAATATTGCTATCTTGTGTACAGTATTTCTGGGCAAATTACA
Organism: Nestor notabilis; assembly: GCF_000696875.1. Classification (NCBI taxonomy): domain Eukaryota; kingdom Metazoa; phylum Chordata; class Aves; order Psittaciformes; family Psittacidae; genus Nestor; species Nestor notabilis. Next base: position 43,138 of record NW_009931441.1, on the reverse strand, counting down.
TCCACACACGGATTCCTGTTCTTCCTTTTTTTGTGAAACTCTTATTACCCAAGTGCCTCCACCTACATATTCTCTCTTACTTAATACCATGACAGCAACATCTGTGACAAAAAGACTTGCGCATGAATTATTCCCGCATGTGCAAAGCGAGTACCTCATGTGAAGGAAAGGATGAATTTCACAAGTGTCCTGGTTTAAGCCCAGCCAGTAACTCGGAACCACACAGACGCTCGCTCACTCCCTCCCTTCTTCCTCCCCCCGCTCCTAGAGGGATGGGGAGGAGATTCGGAAGAATGTAACTCCCACGGGTTGAGATAACAGCTCTCCAGTAACTAAGGTATAATACAAACCACTACTGCTACCAATAATAATAATAATGATAAGAGAAATAACAAGGGGAGAGGATACAATTGCTCACCATCCACCAACTGATACCCAGCCCGACCCCAGCAACGATCTGGCCCTTCCGGGTAACTCTCCCCAGTTCTACACTGGGCATGACGTGCTGTGGTATGGAATACCCCTTTGGCCAGTTTGGGTCAGGTGTCCTGTCTCTGCTTCCTCCTGCCTTCCCCTCCTCCCTGGCAGAGCATGAGACTGAGAAAGTCTTTGGTTGGAGTAAACATTACTGAGCAACAACTAAAACCATCGGTGTTATCAGCGTTGTTCCCAGACTGAAAGTCAAAAACACAGCACTGTACCAGCTACTAAGAAGGAGAAAAATGACTGCTGTAGCTGAACCCAGGACAAGAAGCCACTTGATGCTACCAATATCTTCACAGACTTGCAGCCTAACAGGCACCAGTGCAGCTCAGCAGTTCTCGCTGTCAAGCCCTCAGTAGAGCTCGGCTCCTAACATGTACAAAGACATGACAAGGCAGTTTTGATCCCGGCATTTGCTTTCCATTCAGAACAGCACTGCTAATAAACTCATGGGGTTTTCAGAACAAGAGGGAATAAAAAGGGAACGCAGATCGTAATACTTTGCTTCCTTATTGCAGAGCATGATTCAACTCTGCCTACTTGCCACTTAAAATTACAGTGAGGTAAAAGGCTTTTAGAAGCAGTGCTCTGCCTCTATGAGGAGATAAATACAAACTGACCAGTTGCAAAGCTCTGGTGACCATTTGCAGGCATCTCCTTTTAGGTATTTATGCAATAATCTCATTTTTGAAAGTCATCTGGAATCCTTCTCTGGGGCCAGGACCCTGGGCCCGACACATGTTCTTTTTGGAAGGTGCTTCTGGTTTCCCAAACGTTCCGCTTTGCTCTAGGGCTTACAGACACTCTAGCACTGGACACAGCTTCATGCCTCATTCACATACCTTCATATTGCTACATTACTGGGTGGATACTGAATCACTCATCAGTGACTCATGGGTCACTGAAATATTCACCTATTACTTCATTTGCAGTAGATGTTCCTATGGACACTGGCCAAGTTTATGCTGAATATGTTTTTCACTTGCACCATTAGGCATAAGATGCCCTTTTTTCTAAAATATCTGTTGCTACCAGAAGGAAAATAAATCTCTCTATATTTTTCCATATATGCTCCACATATCTAATGCTTAAAATCAATCGATCGAAGACAGGAATGTCGCTGGCTTGCCTTACAAAATGCTTAAAGGTAAAATGTGTGCACATTACATTACCCCACTCTAGGTTTTTTTAAAATACTAAGTACTTATTTAAAATAGTCAGACTGAATGACCTGCTAGCATAAAAAATCCAATTCAATCTTAAACAGCACAGAGAAGGTGACTACAGAAGGGTAATGCCCTGTTTCTCTCTAAAGTAGAGTACATCATATGAAACTATCAGGCAACAGGTGTAAAACAATTACACAGAAATAATTAAACTGTGGAACTCACTTCTACAGGACATTTTAGATGTGCGCATTCACAAAGTGGTAAGCATGGAGAAAGAGTCAATCTGCGTGCAGCAAACCAACCCAGGGACCTTGATATGTGTATGTCTGTATTTGCATGCCATAGCCTTACATGCCTACAAGAAAGACAAGCACAACGAAAGCCTCTCGCATCAGTGCACCCAGACATGATGCTGTTTAATGTGTCCCTTATTACTAGTTTTCATTTGCAAATTGAAAGGGGGAGCTGTGGGCAGGAGGGATGCAGCTTGTTCCTCCCAAAGGGGTGTTTAAAATCCAACCCCCTTTCTAAGCAGCAGTGAGTGCAGAAGGCAGCAGCAAAATCCTAATGGACACTCTAATGAAAACACAGTCTGTTGTAGTCCTTGTGATACAGAAAATTTCAAAGACAAAGAAGGAGCAGCCAGTGGGGCTTCACAAGGGACTACTCTTGAGGGTTTCAAAAAAGCAGGTATACTGGAAACAAAGAGGATCCAAACAAAACTACAGAGAATCAGTTAAAACTTGAAGGGAAACTAAGAGTAAAGGAAAAGCAAGTGGAGTTTACGCTAGCCAAAGGGATTAAGGGGAGTAAGAAAGGCTTTTACAAATGCTTGATGTCAGGAAGAAAAAAAGGTGGAAGAGGTTCACTAGTAAATGAAGGCTAGGGCAAAGAAAAGACAGTGACTCTAAGACGAATAAATAGGCTTTTAACAAGGGACATAAATAAGAGAAAGCTGGATAATACAAGGAAAGATGGGAGAAAAGGCAGGTAGGTTAAAGGCTGCCTGCCGTGTGCCCGCACTGAGGGTGCAGAGGCGCAGCAGGCACAGGGCAGCAGAGGAGGCTCTGCAGCAGGCATCTCGCAGGCAATGTCCCCATGTGCCTGGGCAGAGGGGCCATCATGGCCCAGCAACAGCTCCCCGTGGGCTTTATAAAGGCTGTGCTGCCTACCTCTGCAGGGCAATAACATCCCTCCTCCTCCTCCTCAAGGGAAGGATGGGGAGCTCCTCCCAGGATCTTTGTTAATTGCAGAGATAATTGACTGCATGAAGCTCAAGAGCATGTGAAGCCAGTATTTGCTATTTTTGACCCTGAACCATGCTGTGAGGCCACAAGGCAGAGGGTTTAGTAAGGATTCCCTGTCCATAATTTCAATGTATGTATGCTTTCTTCTTAAGAAGATATGCTGGTCCCACAGTTCTGGTTTACAGACCAGACCTGTGTGATACTTCTTAGGGCACCTCCGTCAAGAGTTCCAAATTTAACCTACTGATCAAGCTCAGGCCTTTTTCCAAGGAAACAGAAAACCTCAGTGGGTAGCAGAGAAGGGGTAGCAATTCCGCTCCAGCAAAACAGGCCGCACTTGGCCTGTGAGTCACTGTGAACGCTTATGGAGGTGGGTGACAAATAAGGGCTACCAGCTCAGGTAGTGGCTTCCAGATCAAAGCTAATGTCATTGCAGAACATCTGTAATACAGATCAAAATCACTCATAGGTTTTACACTGCCCTTCAAGCTTGACTTTGAAAAATGCCTCTCTGGAAAGGATCAGACTTACCCTGATCTTTTATTTTTGGACCTCACTTGTCAAGAAGAACGTTACAAGTGTGGAAATATATGGGCCATTTGGTTTCTGTGTGCCCTTTATTATCTCTAAAAATAGGCCAAATGGTAGCAATACAGTAAGTTGTCAGCGCCTGAAGAACCACACAGCAATTTCTGAGAAACTTTGAGAAATTTTCTTTCAGAGGTTAAGATATTAAATAATTCAAGTTATTTAAATACATTTATGGAAGTTTTCGTGATAATCATCTGACCCAACAAACTAAACATCTGTTGAATGTAAACTCTGTATTGCTGGACTCTCCAGCTTGCCTATATCAATTTTATCTCTGGGGAAATGTTGCAGTTCCTGAGTGTAGCCCAAATCCAAGCGGAAAATGCCTGCAGTTCCTCCCCCTTGTACCCTCCCACAGCCCCATGCCTGTAAGACAGTTTGAACAACATCAGAGTAAAGCAGTGCTCCACAAAGATCAGCTCACTTCAAACACACAGCTGTTAACCTGGAGTCACACAACCACTGTAAACCTGAGCAGTAAGCCCCAGCTGTGCCTGCAGGGGTGGTGGGAAGATGCCTGTAGCCCTCAGCCTCTCTCACACAGCCTCCATCTCTCTGTGCAACCACCGCAGAGAAACCCTTCTTTGCCAAAAATGGGTCTTTTAAGAGTCAATCATGTTCTGCATGGAGGCTCTGGCACAGGCAAGGAGGGCTGTGGAGCCCTGTAGGGAGGCATGGCTTCACCCCTACTCTTGAGCAGGTATGTCCCCTGGGATGCACAGCCACTTCCTCCACTGTTGCATTTACTGTTGGCTTCCTCCTAGTGGTCTTCTTCAGCTCTACACTAGCAGACATTAAGACAACTTATGCTGGCAAATGGAGGTGCACATAAAAAAAAATGTATCAAACAGTAGAGCTATTGCACTTGTTCTGAGTCAATTCTACTTTTAAATGCACCTGGTATCTTGGAATTGCTGATCAGAGACAATGAACTTGGTACTACCCTTCATTTTGTCAAGCTTTCTTTTGATTTTCCCTATCACACCCCAGACAAACCCACGGAATTTGTACCCGAAATTTACTCAGTTTAATAAATTTAAAAATAATCAAGAATGAATGGAGTCCTAATACAATTGGTGCCATGTTGAAAGTATTCAGAGCTGAGCTATCCCATTGTTGGAAAGTAAGCAAACCCCGCCATTTACACTGAATCGTTCTCCATATATCAGTCTCTCAATGAAAGCATCTGAAACCAGTTCTCTTGTTTCAGCTAGGACATAAATGAAATTCTCTTTAAACAAGTGTGAATAGTTAAGCTCAGGATAGATTAAAACCTTGGAATTGGATTTCAAGTACAAATGAGATTGTTCTAAGTAGTATCACAGTATACCTGAAGCAATATGTGTCAAAGACTCCAGAAATTTCCAGACACAGGAGAAGCAAAATGCTGCTAAAGCAGTGACCCAGATTAATTATTCCACTGGAAACCCAGAAGCAGTCAACATTACTCTAAGAACGGACACACTGAACTATCTCAGACAAACAAAAAGTTACCTCAAAGGCCCATCCATTATTCTTTGCTGATACCCCTAACCTTCCCCTAGGTTTTTTGATGAGCTAATGACATAGGCTGCTGGGGGAAAAAAATTCTGCCGTGGAGAGGGGATTGGGTATAGCCAGAAATCACATCTCATATGGGAGTAAGAAAATCAAACCCTTTTTTTGATATTTAAACAGACTAATTTATGCACTAACTTCGCTTTTCAGAATAAATTT